>NC_090395.1:313452-626904 GCF_036365525.1 Heterodontus francisci
TCACAAAGACACACACTGACACCCAGTAAAAAAGACATACACTGACACCAATTCACAAATTCATACTCTGATACCGAGTAGCACAGACACAGACATACACTGACACCAAGTAACAAAGACATACACTGATACCCAGTAACACAGAGACACACTTACACCAAGTAACAAAGACAGACACTGATACCCAGTAACACAGAAACACACTTGCACCAAGTAACAATGACATACATTGACACCCAGTAACAAAGACATACACTGATACCCAGTAACACAGACACACACTTACACCACGTAACACAGACATACCCTGGCACCAAGTAACAAAGACATGCAGTGATAACCAGTAACACAGACACACACTTACATCAATTAAAAATACAGACACTGATACCCAGTAACACAGACACACACTTACACCATGTAACACAGACATACACTGACACCAAGTCACATAGACACACACTTACACCCAGTAACAAAGACATACACTGAAACCAAGTAACAAAGACATACACTGATACCCAGTAACACAGACACACACTTACACCAAGTAACAAAGACACACACTGACACCAAGTCACACAGACATACACTGATACCAAGTAACACAGACACACACTTACACCATGTAACACAGACATGCACTGACACCAAGTAACAAAGACATACACTGATACCCAGTAACACAGACACACACTTACACCAAGTAACAAAGACATACACTGACACAAAGTCACAAAGACACACATTGACACCCAGTAACAAAGACATAGACTGAAACCAAGTCACAAAGACATACGCTGATACCCAGTAACACAGACAAACACTGACACCAAGTCACACAGACATACACTGATACCCAGTAACACAGACACACACTTACACCAAGTAACACAGACATACACTGACACCAAGTAACAAAGACTGGCACTGATACCCAGTAACACAGACACACACTTACACCAAGTAACAAAGACATACACTGACACCAAGTCACAAAGACACACACTGACACCCAGTAACAAAGACATACACTGACACCAAGTCACAATGTCATACACTGATACCCAGTAACACAGACACACACTTACACCAAGTAACAAAGACAGAC
The DNA here is from genome assembly GCF_036365525.1 of Heterodontus francisci. NCBI lineage: Eukaryota > Metazoa > Chordata > Chondrichthyes > Heterodontiformes > Heterodontidae > Heterodontus > Heterodontus francisci. Next base: position 314,564 of record NC_090395.1, read on the forward strand.
ACTGATACCCAGTAACACACAAACACACTTTCACCAAGTAACAAAGACATCCATTGACACCCAGTAACAAAGACATGCAATGACACCCAGTAACACAGACACACACGGACACCAAGTAACAAAGACATACACTGACACCAAGTAACAAAGACATACACTTACACCAAGTAACAAAGACAGACAATTACACCAAGTAACAAAGACATACACTTACACCAAGTATTTTGACATACACTGACACCAAGTAACAAAGACATACACTGATACCCAGTAACACAAACACACACTTACACCAAGTAACACAGACATAAACTGACACCATTTCACAAAGACATACACTGATACCCAGTAACACAGACACACACTTACACCAAGTAACAAAGACATACACTGACACCCAGTCACACAGACATACACTGATACCCAGTAACAAAGACACACACTTACACCAAGTAAAACCGACATACACTGACACCAAGAAACAAAGACATACACTGATACCCAGTAACACAGACACACACTTACACCAAGTAACAAAGACATACACTGACACCAAGTCACACAGACATACACTGATACCCAGTAACACAGACATACACTTACACCAAGTAACACAGACATACACTGACACCAAGTATCAAAGACATACACTGATACCCAGTAACACAGACACACACTTACACCAAGTAACAAAGACATACACTGACACCAAGTCACAAAGACACACACTGACACCCAGTAACAGAGACATACACTGACACCAAGTCACAAAGACATACACTGATACCCAGTAACACAGACACACACTTACACCAAGTAACACAGACAAACACTGACACCAAGTAACAAAGACATACACTGATACCCAATAACACAGACACACACTTACACCAAGTAACAAGGACAGACACTGATACCCAGTAGCACAGACACACTCTTACACGAAGTAACAAAGACATATACTGACACCAAGTCACAAAGACACACACTGACACCTAGTAACAAAGATATACACTGAAACCAAGTAACAAAGACATGCACTGATACGCAGTAACACAGACACACACTTACACCAAGCTACAAAGACACACACTGACACCAAGTCACACAGACATACACTGATACCCAGTAACACAGACACACACTTACACCAAGTAACACAGACATACACTGACACCAATTAACAAAGACAGACACTGATACCCAGTAACACAGACACACACTTACACAAAGTAACAAAGACATACACTGACACCAAGTCACAAAGACACACACTGACACCCAGTAAAAAAGACATACACTGACACCAAGTCACAAATTCATACTCTGATACCGAGTAGCACAGACACACACTTACACCAAGTAACACAGACATACACTGACACCAAGTAACAAAGACATACACTGATACCCAGTAACACAGACACACACTTACACCAAGTAACAAAGACAGACACTGATACCCAGTAACACAGAAACACACTTACACCAAGTAACAATGACATACATTGACACCCAGTAACAAAGACATACACTGATACCCAGTAACACAGACACACACTTACACCAAGTAACACAGACATACCCTGACACCAAGTAACAAAGACATGCACTGATAACCAGTAACACAGACACACACTTACACCAATTAAAAAATACAGACACTGATACCCAGTAACACAGACACACACTTACACCAAGTAACACAGACATACACTGACACCAAGTCACATAGACACACACTTACACCCAGTAACAAAGTCATACACTGAAACCAAGTAACAAAGACATACACTGATACCCCGTAACACAGACACACACTTACACCAAGTAACAAAGACTCACATAGACACCAAGTCACACAGACATACACTGATACCCAGTATCACAGACACACACTTACACCAAGGAACACAGACATACACTGACACCAAGTAACAAAGACAGACACTGATACCCAATAACACAGACACACACTTACACCAAGTAACAAAGACATACACTGACACCAAGTCACAAAGACACACATTGACACCCAGTAACAAAGACATACACTGAAACCAAGTCACAAAGACATACACTGATACCCAGTAACACAGACACACACTTACACCAAGTAACAAAGACATACACTGATAACCAGTAACAGAGACACACACTGACACCAAGTCACACAGACATACACTGATACCCAGTAACACAGACACACACTTACACCAAGTAACACAGACATACACTGACACCAATTAACAAAGACAGACACTGATACCCAGTAACACAGACAGACACTTACACAAAGTAACAAAGACATACACTGACACCAAGTCACAAAGACACACACTGACACCCAGTAAAAAAGACATACACTGACACCAAGTCACAAATTCATACTCTGATACCGAGTAGCACAGACACACACTTACACCAAGTAACACAGACATACACTGACACCAAGTAACAAAGACATACACTGATACCCAGTAACACAGACACACACTTACACCAAGTAACAAGGACAGACACTGATACCCAGTAGCACAGACACACACTTACACGAAGTAACAAAGACATACACTGACACCAAGTCACAAAGACACACACTGACACCTAGTAACAAAGATATACACTGAAACCAAGTAACAAAGACATGCACTGATACCCAGTAACACAGACACACACTTACACCAAGCTACAAAGACACACACTGACACCAAGTCACACAGACATACACTGATACCCAGTAACACAGACACACACTTACACCAAGTAACACAGACATACACTGACACCAATTAACAAAGACAGACACTGATACCCAGTAACACAGACACACACTTACACAAAGTAACAAAGACATACACTGACACCAAGTCACAAAGACACACACTGACACCCAGTAAAAAAGACATACACTGACACCAAGTCACAAATTCATACTCTGATACCGAGTAGCACAGACACACACTTACACCAAGTAACACAGACATACACTGACACCAAGTAACAAAGACATACACTGATACCCAGTAACACAGACACACACTTACACCAAGTAACAAAGACAGACACTGATACCCAGTAACACAGAAACACACTTACACCAAGTAACAATGACATACATTGACACCCAGTAACAAAGACATACACTGATACCCAGTAACACAGACACACACTTACACCAAGTAACACAGACATACCCTGACACCAAGTAACAAAGACATGCACTGATAACCAGTAACACAGACACACACTTACACCAATTAAAAAATACAGACACTGATACCCAGTAACACAGACACACACTTACACCAAGTAACACAGACATACACTGACACCAAGTCACATAGACACACACTTACACCCAGTAACAAAGTCATACACTGAAACCAAGTAACAAAGACATACACTGATACCCCGTAACACAGACACACACTTACACCAAGTAACAAAGACTCACATTGACACCAAGTCACACAGACATACACTGATACCCAGTATCACAGACACACACTTACACCAAGGAACACAGACATACACTGACACCAAGTAACAAAGACCGACACTGATACCCAATAACACAGACACACACTTACACCAAGTAACAAAGGCATACACTGACACCAAGTCACAAAAACACACATTGACACCCAGTAACAAAGACATACACTGAAACCAAGTCACAAAGACATACACTGATACCCAGTAACACAGACACACACTTACACCAAGTAACAAAGACATACACTGATAACCAGTAACAGAGACACACACTGACACCAAGTCACACAGACATACACTGATACCCAGTAACACAGACACACACTTACACCAAGTAACACAGACATACACTGACACCAATTAACAAAGACAGACACTGATACCCAGTAACACAGACACACACTTACACAAAGTAACAAAGACATACACTGACACCAAGTCACAAAGACACACACTGACACCCAGTAAAAAAGACATACACTGACACCAAGTCACAAATTCATACTCTGATACCGAGTAGCACAGACACACACTTACACCAAGTAACACAGACATACACTGACACCAAGTAACAAAGACATACACTGATACCCAGTAACACAGACACACACTTACACCAAGTAACAAAGACAGACACTGATACCCAGTAACACAGAAACACACTTACACCAAGTAACAATGACATACATTGACACCCAGTAACAAAGACATACACTGATACCCAGTAACACAGACACACACTTACACCAAGTAAAACAGACATACCCTGACACCAAGTAACAAAGACATGCACTGATAACCAGTAACACAGACACACACTTACACCAATTAAAAAATACAGACACTGATACCCAGTAACACAGACGCATACTTACACCAAGTAACACAGACATACACTGACACCAAGTCACATAGACACACACTTACACCCAGTAACAAAGTCATACACTGAAACCAAGTAACAAAGACATACACCGATACCCAGTAACACAGACACACACTTACACCAAGTAACAAAGACATTCACTGATAACCAGTAACACAGACACACACTGACACCAAGTCACACAGACATACACTGATACCCAGTAACACAGACACACACTTACACCAAGTAACACAGACATACACTGACACCAAGTAACAAAGACTGGCACAGATACCCAGTAACACAGACACACACTTACACCAAGTAACAAAGACATACACTGACACCAAGTCACAAAGACACACACTGACACCCAGTAACAAAGACATACACTGACACCAAGTCACAAAGTCATACACTGATACCCAGTAACACAGACACACACTTACACCAAGTAACAAAGACATACACTGACACCAAGTCACAAAGACACACATTGACACCCAGTAACAAAGACATACACTGAAACCAAGTCACAAAGACATACACTGATACCCAGTAACACAGACACACACTTACACCAAGTAACAAAGACATACACTGATAACCAGTAACAGAGACACACACTGACACCAAGTCACACAGACATACACTGATACCCAGTAACACAGACACACACTTACACCAAGTAACACAGACATACACTGACACCAATTAACAAAGACAGACACTGATACCCAGTAACACAGACACACACTTACACAAAGTAACAAAGACATACACTGACACCAAGTCACAAAGACACACACTGACACCCAGTAAAAAAGACATACACTGACACCAAGTCACAAATTCATACTCTGATACCGAGTAGCACAGACACACACTTACACCAAGTAACACAGACATACACTGACACCAAGTAACAAAGACATACACTGATACCCAGTAACACAGACACACACTTACACCAAGTAACAAGGACAGACACTGATACCCAGTAGCACAGACACACACTTACACGAAGTAACAAAGACATACACTGACACCAAGTCACAAAGACACACACTGACACCTAGTAACAAAGATATACACTGAAACCAAGTAACAAAGACATGCACTGATACCCAGTAACACAGACACACACTTACACCAAGCTACAAAGACACACACTGACACCAATTCACACAGACATACACTGATACCCAGTAACACAGACACACACTTACACCAAGTAACACAGACATACACTGACACCAATTAACAAAGACAGACACTGATACCCAGTAACACAGACACACACTTACACAAAGTAACAAAGACATACACTGACACCAAGTCACAAAGACACACACTGACACCCAGTAAAGAAGACATACACTGACACCAAGTCACAAAGACACACACTGACACCTAGTAACAAAGATATACACTGAAACCAAGTAACAAAGACATGCACTGATACCCAGTAACACAGACACACACTTACACCAAGCTACAAAGACACACACTGACACCAAGTCACAAATTCATACTCTGATACCGGGTAGCACAGACACACACTTACACCAAGTAACACAGACATACACTGACACCAAGTAACAAAGACATACACTGATACCCAGTAACACAGACACACACTTACACCAAGTAACAAAGACAGACACTGATACCCAGTAACACAGAAACACACTTACACCAAGTAACAATGACATACATTGACACCCAGTAACAAAGACTTACACTGATACCCAGTAACACAGACACACACTTACACCAAGTAACACAGACATACCCTGACACCAAGTAACAAAGACATGCACTGATAACCAGTAACACAGACACACACTTACACCAATTAAAAAATACAGGCACTGATACCCAGTAACACAGACACACACTTACACCAAGTAACACAGACATACACTGACACCAAGTCACATAGACACACACTTACACCCAGTAACAAAGTCATACACTGAAACCAAGTAACAAAGACATACACTGATACCCCGTAACACAGACACACACTTACACCAAGTAACAAAGACTCACATTGACACCAAGTCACACAGACATACACTGATACCCAGTATCACAGACACACACTTACACCAAGGAACACAGACATACACTGACACCAAGTAACAAAGACAGACACTGATACCCAATAACACAGACACACACTTACACCAAGTAACAAAGACATACACTGACACCAAGTCACAAAGACACACATTGACACCCAGTAACAAAGACATACACTGAAACCAAGTCACAAAGACATACACTGATATCCAGTAACACAGACACACACTTACACCAAGTAACAAAGACATACACTGATAACCAGTAACAGAGACACACACTGACACCAAGTCACACAGACATACACTGATACCCAGTAACACAGACACACACTTACACCAAGTAACACAGACATACACTGACACCAATTAACAAAGACAGACACTGATACCCAGTAACACAGACACACACTTACACAATGTAACAAAGACATACACTGACACCAAGTCACAAAGACACACACTGACACCCAGTAAAAAAGACATACACTGACACCAAGTCACAAATTCATACTCTGATACCGAGTAGCACAGACACACACTTACACCAAGTAACACAGACATACACTGACACCAAGTAACAAAGACATACACTGATACCCAGTAACACAGACACACACTTACACCAAGTAACAAAGACAGACACTGATACCCAGTAACACAGAAACACACTTACACCAAGTAACAATGACATACATTGACACCCAGTAACAAAGACATACACTGATACCCAGTAACACAGACACACACTTACACCAAGTAAAACAGACATACCCTGACACCAAGTAACAAAGACATGCACTGATAACCAGTAACACAGACACACACTTACACCAATTAAAAAATACAGACACTGATACCCAGTAACACAGACGCATACTTACACCAAGTAACACAGACATACACTGACACCAAGTCACATAGACACACACTTACACCCAGTAACAAAGTCATACACTGAAACCAAGTAACAAAGACATACACCGATACCCAGTAACACAGACACACACTTACACCAAGTAACAAAGACATTCACTGATAACCAGTAACACAGACACACACTGACACCAAGTCACACAGACATACACTGATACCCAGTAACACAGACACACACTTACACCAAGTAACACAGACATACACTGACACCAAGTAACAAAGACTGGCACTGATACCCAGTAACACAGACACACACTTACACCAAGTAACAAAGACATACACTGACACCAAGTCACAAAGACACACACTGACACCCAGTAACAAAGACATACACTGACACCAAGTCACAAAGTCATACACTGATACCCAGTAACACAGACACACACTTACACCAAGTAATAAAGACAGACACTGATACCCAGTAACACACAAACACACTTACACCAAGTAACAAAGACATCCATTGACACCCAGTAACAAAGACATGCACGGAAACCCAGTAACACAGACACACACGGACACCAAGTAACAAAGACATACACTTACACCAAGTAACAAAGACAGACAATTACACCAAGTAACAAAGACACACACTTACACCAAGTATTTTGACATACACTGACACCAAGTAACAAAGACATTCACTGATAACCAGTAACACAAACACACACTTACACCAAGTAAAAAAGACATAAACTGACACCATTTCACAAAGACATACACTGATACCCAGTAACACAGACACACACTTACACCAAGTAACAAAGACATACACTGACACCCAGTCACACAGACATACACTGATACCCAGTAACACAGACACAAACTTACACCAAGTAAAACCGACATACACTGACACCAAGAAACAAAGACATACACTGATACCCAGTAATACAGACACACACTTACACCAAGTAACAAAGACATACACTGACACCAGGTCACACAGACATACACTGATACCCAGTAACACAGACATACACTTACACCAAGTAACACAGACATACACTGACACCAAGTAACAAAGACAAACACTGATACCCAGTAACACAGACACACACGTACACCAAGTAACAAAGACATACACTGACACCAAGTCACAAAGACACACACTGACACCCAGTAACAGAGACATACACTGACACCAAGTCACAAAGACATACACTGATACCCAGTAACACAGTCACACACTTACACCAAGTAACTCAGACATACACTGACACCAAGTAACAAAGACATACACTGATACCCAATAACACAGACACACACTTACACCAAGTAACAAAGACATACACTGACACCCAGTCACACAGACATACACTGATACCCAGTAACACAGACACAAACTTACACCAAGTAAAACCGACATACACTGACACCAAGAAACAAAGACATACACTGATACCCAGTAATACAGACACACACTTACACCAAGTAACAAAGACATACACTGACACCAGGTCACACAGACATACACTGATACCCAGTAACACAGACATACACTTACACCAAGTAACACAGACATACACTGACACCAAGTAACAAAGACAAACACTGATACCCAGTAACACAGACACACACGTACACCAAGTAACAAAGACATACACTGACACCAAGTCACAAAGACACACACTGACACCCAGTAACAGAGACATACACTGACACCAAGTCACAAAGACATACACTGATACCCAGTAACACAGTCACACACTTACACCAAGTAACTCAGACATACACTGACACCAAGTAACAAAGACATACACTGATACCCAATAACACAGACACACACTTACACCAAGTAACAAGGACAGACACTGATACCCAGTAACACAGACACACACTTACACCAAGTAACAAAGACATACACTGACACCAAGTCAAAAAGACACACACTGACACCGAGTAACAAAGATATACACTGAAACCAAGTAACAAAGACATGCACTGATACCCAGTAACACAGACACACACTTACACCAAGTTACAAAGACACACACTGACACCAAGTCACACAGACATACACTGATACCCAGTAACACAGACACACACTTACACCAAGTAACACAGACATACACTGACACCAATTAACAAAGACAGACACTGATACCCAGTAACACAGACACACACTTACACCAAGTAACATAGACATACACTGACACCAAGTCACAAAGACACACACTGACACCCAGTAAAAAAGACATACACTGACACCAATTCACAAATTCATACTCTGATACCGAGTAGCACAGACACAGACATACACTGACACCAAGTAACAAAGACATACACTGATACCCAGTAACACAGAGACACACTTACACCAAGTAACAAAGACAGACACTGATACCCAGTAACACAGAAACACACTTGCACCAAGTAACAATGACATACATTGACACCCAGTAACAAAGACATACACTGATACCCAGTAACACAGACACACACTTACACCACGTAACACAGACATACCCTGGCACCAAGTAACAAAGACATGCAGTGATAACCAGTAACACAGACACACACTTACACCAATTAAAAATACAGACACTGATACCCAGTAACACAGACACACACTTACACCATGTAACACAGACATACACTGACACCAAGTCACATAGACACACACTTACACCCAGTAACAAAGACATACACTGAAACCAAGTAACAAAGACATACACTGATACCCAGTAACACAGACACACACTTACACCAAGTAACAAAGACACACACTGACACCAAGTCACACAGACATACACTGATACCAAGTAACACAGACACACACTTACACCAAGTAACACAGACATACACTGACACCAAGTAACAAAGACAGACACTGATACCCAGTAACACAGACACACACTTACACCAAGTAACAAAGACATACACTGACACCAAGTCACCAAGACACACACTGACACCCAGTAAAAAAGACATACACTGACACCAAGTCAAAAAGACACACACTGACACCGAGTAACAAAGATATACACTGAAACCAAGTAACAAAGACATGCACTGATACCCAGTAACACAGACACACACTTACACCAAGTTACAAAGACACACACTGACACCAAGTCACACAGACATACACTGATACCCAGTAACACAGACACACACTTACACCAAATAACACAGACATACACTGACACCAATTAACAAAGACAGACACTGATACCCAGTAACACAGACACACACTTACACCAAGTAACAAAGACATACACTGACACCAAGTCACAAAGACACACACTGACACCCAGTAAAAAAGGCATACACTGACACCAATTCACAAATTCATACTCTGATACCGAGTAGCACAGACACAGACATACACTGACACCAAGTAACAAAGACATACACTGATACCCAGTAACACAGACACACACTTACACCAAGTAACAAAGACAGACACTGATACCCAGTAACACAGAAACACACTTGCACCAAGTAACAATGACATACATTGACACCCAGAAACAAAGACATACACTGATACCCAGTAACACAGACACACACTTACACCAAGTAACACAGACATATCCTGGCACCAAGTAACAAAGACATGCAGTGATAACCAGTAACACAGACACACACTTACACCAATTAAAAAATACAGACACTGATACCCAGTAACACAGACACACACTTACACCATGTAACACAGACATACACTGACACCAAGTCACATAGCCACACATTTACACCCAGTTACAAAGACATACACTGAAACCAAGTAACAAAGACATACACTGATACCCAGTAACACAGACACACACTTACACCAAGTAACAAAGACACACACTGACACCAAGTCACACAGACATACACTGATACCAAGTAACACAGACACACACTTACACCAAGTAACACAGACATACACTGACACCAAGTAACAAAGACAGACACTGATACCCAGTAACACAGACACACACTTACACCAAGTAACAAAGACATACACTGACACCAAGTCACCAAGACACACACTGACACCCAGTAAAAAAGACATACACTGACACCAAGTCACAAAGTCATACTCTGATACCCAGTAGCACAGACACACACTTACACCAAGTAACACAGACATACACTGACACCAAGTAACAAAGACATACACAGATACCAAGTAACACAGACACACACTTACACCAAGTAACAAAGACAGACACTGATACCCAGTAACACAGAAACACACTTACACCAAGTAACAATGACATACATTGACACCCAGTAACAAAGACATACACTGATACCCAGTAACACAGACCCTCACTTACACCAAGTAACACAGACATACCCTGACACCAAGTATCAAAGACATGCACTGATAACCAGTAACACAGACACACACTTACACCAAGTAAAAAAGACAGACACTGATACCCAGTAACACAGACACACACTTACACCAAGTAACTAAGACATGCACTGACACCCAGTAACAAAGACATACACTGACACCCAGTAACACAGACACACACGGACACCAAGTAACAAAGACACACACTTACACCAAGTAACACAGACACGCACTGAAACCCAGTAACACAATCAAAAACACTGACACCAAGTAACACAGACATACACTGACACCAAGTAACAAAGACATACACTGATACCCAGTAACACAGGCACACACTTACACCAAGTAACAAAGACATACACTGACACCAAGTCACAAAGACACACACTGACACCCAGTAACAAAGACATACACTGACACCAAGTCACAAAGTCATACACTGATACCCAGTAACACAGACACACACTTACACCAAGTAACAAAGACAGACACTGATACCCAGTAACACACAAACACACTTACACCAAGTAACAAAGACATCCATTGACACCCAGTAACAAAGACATGCATTGACACCCAGTAACGCAGACACACACGGACGCCAAGTAACAAAGACATACACTGACACCAAGTAACAAAGACATACACTTACACCAAGTAACAAAGACAGACAATTACAACAAGTAACAAAGACATACACTTACGCCAACTATTTTGACATACACTGACACCAAGTACCAAAGACATACACTGATACCCAGTAACACAAACACACACTTACACCAAGTAACAAAGACATAAACTGACTCCATTTCACAAAGACATACACTGATACCCAGTAACACAGACACACACTTACAACAAGTAACAAAGACATACACTGACACCCAGTCACACGCACATACACTGATACCCAGTAACACAGACACACACTTACACCAAGTAAAACCGACATACACTGACACCAAGTCACAAAGACACACACTGACACCCAGTAACAAAGACATACACTGACACCAAGTCACACAGGCATACACTGATACCCACTAACACAGCCATACACTTACACCAAGTAACACAGACATACACTGACACCAAGTAACAAAGACATACACTGATACCCAGTAACACAGACACACACTTACACCAAGTAGCAAAGACATACACTGACAGCAAGTCACAAAGACACACACTGACACCCAGTAAAAAAGACATACACTGACACCAAGTCACAAAGTCATACGCTGATACCCAGTAGCACAGACACACACTTACACCAAGTATCACAGACATACACTGACACCAAGTAACAAAGACATACACAGATACCCAGTAACACAGACACACACTTACACCAAGTAACAAAGACAGACACTGATACCCAGTAACACAGAAACACACTTACACCAAGTAACAATGACATACATTGACACGCAGTAACAAAGACATACACTGATACCCAGTAACACAGACACTCACTTACACCAAGTAACACAGACATACCCTGACACCAAGTAACAAAGACATGCACTGATAACCAGTAACACAGACACACACTTACACCAAGTAAAAAAGACTGACACTGATACCCAGTAACACAGACACACACTTACACCAAGTAACTAAGACATACACTGACACCCAGTAACAAAGACATACACTGACACCCAGTAACACAGACACACACGGACACCAAGTAACAAAGACACACACTTACACCAAGTAACACAGACACGCACTGACACCCAGTAACACAATCAAACACACTGACACCAAGTAACACAGACATACACTGACAACAAGTAACAAAGACATACACTGATACCCAGTAACACAGACACACACTTACACCAAGTAACAAAGACATACACTGACAGCAAGTCACAAAGACACACACTGACACCAAGTAACAAAGAGAGACACTGAAACCAAGTCACAAAGACATCCACTGATACCCAGTAACACAGACACACACTTACACGAAGTAACACAGACATACACTGACACCAAGTCACACAGACATGCACTGATACCCAGTAACACAGACATACAATTACACCAAGTAACACAGAGATACACTGACACCAAGTAACAAAGACATACACTGAAACACAGTAACACAGACACACACTTACACCAAGTAACAAAGACATACACTGACACCAAGTCACAAAGACACATACTGACACCAAGTAACAAAGAGAGACACTGACACCAAGTCACAAAGACACACACTGACACCAAGTCACACAGACATACACAGATATCCAGTAACACAGACACACACTTACACCAAGTAACACAGACACACACTGACACCAAGTAACAAAGACAGACACTGATACCCAGTAACACAGACACACACCTACACCAAGTAACAAAGACATACACTGACACCAAGCCACAAAGACACACACTGACACCCAGTAACAAAGACATACACTGACACCAAGTCACAAAGTCATACACTGATACCCAGTAACACAGACACACACTTACACCAAGTAACACAGACATACACTGACACCAAGTAGCAAAGACATACACTGATACCCAGTAACACAGACACACACTTACACCAAGTATAAAGACAGACACTGATACCCAGTAACACAGACACACACTTCCACCAAGTAACAAAGACATACACTGACACCAAGTCACAAGGACACACAGTGACACCCAGTAACAAAGACATACACTGACACCAAGTCACAAAGTCATACACTGATACCCAGTAACACAGACACACACTTACACCAAGTGACACAGACATACACTGACACCAAGTAACAAAGACATACACTGATACCCAGTCACACAGACACACACTTACACCAAGTAACAAAGACAGGCACTGATACCCAGTAACACAGAAACACACTTACACCAAGTAACAAAGACATACATTGACACCCATTAACAAAGACATACACTGACACCCAGTAACACAGACACACACGGACACCAAGTAACAAAGACATCCACTGACACCAAGTAACAAAGACATACACTTACACCAAGTAACAAAGACAGACAATTAAACCAAGTAACAAAGACATACACTGACACCAAGACACAAAGACAGACACTGACACCCAGTAACAAAGACATACACTGACACCAAGTCACAAAGACATACACTGATACCCAGTAACACAGACACACACTTACACCAAGTAAAAAAGACACACACTGACACCAAGTCACACAGACAGACACTGATACCCAGTAACACAGACACAAACTTACACCAAGTAACACTGACATACACTGACACCAAGTAAAAAAGACATATACTGATACCCAGTAACACAGACACACACTTACACCAAGTAACAAAGACATACACTGACACCAAGTTACAAAGAGACACACTGACACCCAGTAACAAAGACATACACTGACACCAAGTCACACAGACATACACTGACACCAAGTAACAAAGACATACACTAACACCAAGTAACAAAGACAGACAATTACACCAAGTAACAAAGACATACACTTGCACCAAGTATTTTGACATACACGGACACCAAGTAACAAAGACATACACTGATAACCAATAACACAGACACACATTTACACGAAGTAACAAAGACATAAACTGACACCATTTCACAAAGACATACACTGATACCCAGTAACACAGACACACACTTACACCAAGTAACAAAGACATACACTGACACCCAGTCACACAGACATACGCTGATACCCAGTAACACAGACACACACTTACACCAAGGATAACCAACATACACTGACACCAAGAAACAAAGACATACACTGATACCCAGTAACACAGACACACACTTACACCAAGTAAGAAAGACATACACTGACACCAAGTCACACAGACATACACTGATACCCAGTAACACAGACGTACACTTACACCAAGTAACACAGACATACACTGACACCAAGTAACAAAGACATACACTGATACACAGTAACACATACACACACTTACACCAAGTAACAAAGACATACACTGTCACCAAGTCACAAAGACACACACTGACATCCAGTAACAGAGACATACATTGACACCAAGTCACAAAGACATACACTGATACCCAGTAACACAGACACACACTTACACCAAGTAACACAGACATACACTGACACCAAGTAACAAAGACATACACTGATACCCAATAACACAGACACACACTTACACCAAGTAACAAGGACAGACACTGATACCCAGTAACACAGACACACACTTACACCAAGTAACAAAGACATACACTGACACCAAGTCACAAAGACACACTCTGACACCTAGTAACAAAGATATACACTGAAACCAAGTAACAAAGACATGCACTGATACCCAGTAACACAGACACACACTTACACCAAGTTACAAAGACACACACTGACACAAATTAACAAAGACAGACACTGATACCCAGTAACACAGAAACACACTTACACCAAGTAACAAAGACATACACTGACACCAAGTCACAAAGACACACACTGACACCCAGTAAAAAAGACATACACTGACACCAAGTCACAAATTCATACTCTGATACCGAGTAGCACAGACACACACTTACACCAAGTAACACAGACATACACTGACACCAAGTAACAAAGACATACACTGATACCCAGTAACACAGACACACACTTACACCAAGTAACAAAGACAGACACTGATACCCAGTAACACAGAAACACACTTACACCAAGTAACAATGACATACATTGACACCCAGTAACAAAGACATACACTGATACCCAGTAACACAGACACACACTTACACCAAGTAACACAGACATACCCTGACACCAAGTAACAAAGACATGCACTGATAACCAGTAACACAGACACACACTTACACCAATTAAAAAAAACAAACACTGATACCCAGTAACACAGACACACACTTACACCAAGTAACACAGACATACACTGACACCAAGTCACATAGACACACACTTACACCCAGTACCAAAGACATACAATGAAACCAAGTAACAAAGACATACACTGATACCCAGTAACACAGACACACACTTACACCAAGTAACAAAGACACACACTGACACCAAGTCACACAGACATACACTGATACCCAGTAACACAGACACACACTTACAGCAAGTAACACAGAATACACTGACACCAAGTAACAAAGACAGACACTGATACCCAGTAACACAGACACACACTTATACCAAGTAACAAAGACATACACTGACACCAAGTCACAAAGACACACACTGACACCCAGTAAAAAAGACATACACTGACACCAAGTCACAAAGTCATACTCTGATACCCAGTAGCACAGACACACACTTACACCAAGTAACACAGACATACACTGACACCAAGTAACAATGACATACACTGATACCCAGTAACACAGACACACACTTACACCAAGTAACAAAGACAGACACTGATACCCAGTAACACAGAAGCACACTTACACCAAGTAACAATGACATACATTGACACCCAGTAACAAAGACATACACTGATACCCAGTAACACAGACACTCACTTACACCAAGTAACACAGACATACCATGACACCAAGTAACAAAGACATGCACTGATAACCAGTAACACAGACACACACTTACACCAAGTAAAAAAGACAGACACTGACACCCAGTAACACAGACACACACGGACACCAAGTAACAAAGACACACACTTACACCTAGTAACAATGACATACATTGACACCCAGTAACAAAGACATACACTGATACCCAGTAACACAGACACACACATACACCAAGTAACACAGACATACCCTGACACCAAGTAACAAAGACGTGCACTGATAACCAGTAACACAGACACACACTTACACCAATTAAAAAATACAGACACTGATATCCAGTAACACAGACACACACTTACACCAAGTAACACAGACATACACTGACACCAAGTCACATAGACACACACTTACACCCAGTAACAAAGACATACAATGAAACCAAGTAACAAAGACATACACTGATACCCAGTAACACAGACACACACTTACACCAAGTAACAAAGACACACACTGACACCAAGTCACACAGACATACACTGATACCCAGTTACACAGACACACACAGTTACACCAAGTAACACAGAATACACTGACACCAAGTAACAAAGACAGACTCTGATACCCAGTAACACAGACACACACTTACACCAAGTAACAAAGACATACACTGACACCAAGTCACAAAGACACACACTGACACCCAGTAAAAAAGAGATACACTGACACCAAGTCACAAAGTCATACTCTGATACCCAGTAGCACAGACACACACTTACACCAAGTAACACAGACATACACTGACACCAAGTAACAAAGACATACACTGATACCCAGTAACACAGACACACACTTACACCAAGTAACAATGACATACATTGACACCCAGGAACAAAGACATACACTGATACCCAGTAACACAGACACTCACTTACACCAAGTAACACAGACATACCCTGACACCAAGTAACAAAGACATGCACTGATAACCAGTAACACAGACACACACTTACACCAAGTAAAAAAGACAGACACTGATACCCAGTAACACAGACACACACTTACACCAGGTAACAAAGACATACACTGACACCCAGTAACACAGACACACACGGACACCAAGTAACAAAGACACACACTTACACCAAGTAACACAGACACGCACTGACACCCAGTAACACAATCAAACACACTGACACCAAGTAACACAGACATACACTGACACCAAGTAACAAAGACATACACTGATACCCAGTAACACAGGCACACACTTACGCCATGTAACAAAGACATGCACTGACACCAAGTCACAAAGACACAGACTGACACCCAGTAACAAAGACATACACTGACACCAAGTCACAAAGTCATACACTGATACCCAGTAACACAGACACACACTTACACCAAGTAACAAAGACAGACACTGATACCCAGTAACACACAAACACACTTACACCAAGTAACAAAGACATGCATTGACACCCAGTAACAAAGACATGCACTGACACCCAGTAACACAGACACACACGGACACCAAGTAACAAAGACATACACAGACACCAAGTAACAAAGACATACACTTACACCAAGTAACAAAGACAGACAATTACAACAAGTAACAAAGACATACACTGATGCCCAGTAACACAGACACACACTTACACCAAGTAACAAAGACATACACTGACACCCAGTCACACACACATACACTGATACCCAGTAACACAGACACACACTTACACCAAGTAAAACCGACAGACACTGACACCACGAAACAAAGACATACACTGATACCCAGTAACACAGACACACACTTCCACCAAGTAACAAAGACATATACTGACACCAAGTCACACAGACATACACTGGTACCCAGTAACAAAGACATACACTGACACCAAGTAACACAGACACACACTGACACCCAGTAAAAAAGACATACACTGACACCAAGTATTTTGGCATACACTGACACCAAGTAACAAATACATATACTGATACCCAGTAACACAGACACACACTTACACCAAGTCACAAAGAAACACACTAACACAAAGTAACACAGACATGCACTTACACCAAGTAACATAGACACACACGGACACCAAGTAACACAGACAAACACTGACACCCAGTAACACAGACACACACTTACACCAAGTAACAAAGACATACACTGACACCCAGTAACACAGACACACACGGACACCAAGTAACAAAGACATACACTTACACCAAGTAACACAGACACACACTGACACCCAGTAACACAAACAAACACACACTGACACCCAGTAACATAGAGAAACACTGATACACAGTAACAAATACATACACTGACACCAAGTAACACAGACACACACTGACACCCAGTAAAAAAGACATACACTGACACCAAGTCACAAAGACATACACTGATACGAAGTCACAAAGACATACACTGATGCCCAGTAAACAAGACACACACTTACACCAAGTAACACAGACATGCACTGACACCAAGTAACAAGACAGACAATTACAACAAGTAACAAAGACATACACTTACACCAAGTATTTTGACATACACTGACACCAAGTAACAAGACATACACTGATACCCAGGAACACAGACATACACTGACACCAAGTCACAAAGACACACACTGACACCCAGTAACAAAGACATACACTGACACCAAGTCACAAAGACATACACTGATACCCAGTAACACAGACACACACTTGCACCAAGTAACACAAACATACACTGACACTAAGTAACAAAGACATGCACTGATACCCAGTAACACAGACACACTCTTCCACCAAGTAACACAGACGTACACGAACACCCAGTAACACAGACACACACTTACACCAAGTCACAAAGTCATACACTGATACCCAGTAACACAGACACACACTTACACCAAGTAACAAAGACAGACACTGATACCCAGTAACACACAAACACACTTACACCAAGTAACAAAGACATCCATTGACACCCAGTAACAAAGACATGCACTGACACCCAGTAACACAGACACACACGGACACCAAGTAACAAAGACATACACTGACACCAAGTAACAAAGACATTCACTTACACCAAGTAACAAAGACAGACAATTACAACAAGTAACAAAGACATGCACTGATACCCAGTAACACAGACACACACTTACACCAAGTAACAAAGACATACACTGACACCCAGTCACAAACACATACACTGATACCCAGTAACACAGACACACACTTACACCAAGTAAAACCGACAGACACTGACATCAAGAAACAAAGACAGACACTGATACCCAGTAACACACAAACACACTTACACCAAGTAACAAAGACATGCATTGACACCCAGTAACAAAGACATGCACTGACACCCAGTAACACAGACACACACGGACACCAAGTAACAAAGACATACACAGACACCAAGTAACAAAGACATACACTTACACCAAGTAACAAAGACAGACAATTACAACAAGTAACAAAGACATACACTGATGCCCAGTAACACAGACACACACTTACACCAAGTAACAAAGACATACACTGACACCCAGTCACACACACATACACTGATACCCAGTAACACAGACACACACTTACACCAAGTAAAACCGACAGACACTGACACCACGAAACAAAGACATACACTGATACCCAGTAACACAGACACACACTTCCACCAAGTAACAAAGACATATACTGACACCAAGTCACACAGACATACACTGGTACCCAGTAACAAAGACATACACTGACACCAAGTAACACAGACACACACTGACACCCAGTAAAAAAGACATACACTGACACCAAGTATTTTGGCATACACTGACACCAAGTAACAAATACATATACTGATACCCAGTAACACAGACACACACTTACACCAAGTCACAAAGAAACACACTAACACAAAGTAACACAGACATGCACTTACACCAAGTAACATAGACACACACGGACACCAAGTAACACAGACAAACACTGACACCCAGTAACACAGACACACACTTACACCAAGTAACAAAGACATACACTGACACCCAGTAACACAGACACACACGGACACCAAGTAACAAAGACATACACTTACACCAAGTAACACAGACACACACTGACACCCAGTAACACAAACAAACACACACTGACACCCAGTAACATAGAGAAACACTGATACACAGTAACAAATACATACACTGACACCAAGTAACACAGACACACACTGACACCCAGTAAAAAAGACATACACTGACACCAAGTCACAAAGACATACACTGATACGAAGTCACAAAGACATACACTGATGCCCAGTAAACAAGACACACACTTACACCAAGTAACACAGACATGCACTGACACCAAGTAACAAGACAGACAATTACAACAAGTAACAAAGACATACACTTACACCAAGTATTTTGACATACACTGACACCAAGTAACAAGACATACACTGATACCCAGGAACACAGACATACACTGACACCAAGTCACAAAGTCACACACTGACACCCAGTAACAAAGACATACACTGACACCAAGTCACAAAGACATACACTGATACCCAGTAACACAGACACACACTTGCACCAAGTAACACATACATACACTGACACTAAGTAACAAAGACATGCACTGATACCCAGTAACACAGACACACTCTTCCACCAAGTAACACAGACGTACACGAACACCCAGTAACACAGACACACACTTACACCAAGTCACAAAGTCATACACTGATACCCAGTAACACAGACACACACTTACACCAAGTAACAAAGACAGACACTGATACCCAGTAACACACAAACACACTTACACCAAGTAACAAAGACATCCATTGACACCCAGTAACAAAGACATGCACTGACACCCAGTAACACAGACACACACGGACACCAAGTAACAAAGACATACACTGACACCAAGTAACAAAGACATTCACTTACACCAAGTAACAAAGACAGACAATTACAACAAGTAACAAAGACATGCACTGATACCCAGTAACACAGACACACACTTACACCAAGTAACAAAGACATACACTGACACCCAGTCACAAACACATACACTGATACCCAGTAACACAGACACACACTTACACCAAGTAAAACCGACAGACACTGACATCAAGAAACAAAGACATACACTGATACCCAGTAACACAGACACACACTTACACCAAGTAACAAAGACATATACTGACACCAAGTCACACAGACATACACTGATACCCAGTAACAAAGACATACACTGACACCAAGTAACACAGACACACACTGACACCCAGTAAAAAAGACATACACTGACACCAAGTATTTTGGCATACACTGACACCAAGTAACAAATACATATACTGATACCCAGTAACACAGACACACACTTACACCAAGTAACAAAGACATACACTGACACCAAGTCACAAAGACACACACTAACACCAAGTAACAAAGACATACACTGACACCCAGTAACACAGACACACACGGACACCAAGTAACAAAGACATACACTTACACCAGTAACACAGACACACACGGACACCAAGTAACACAGACATGCACTGACACCAAGTAACAAAGACATGCACTTACACCAAGTAACATAGACACACACGGACACCAAGTAACAAAGACAAACACTGACACCCAGTAACAAAGACACACACTTGCACCAAGTAACAAAGACATACACTGACACCCAGTAACACAGACACACACGGACACCAAGTAACAAAGACATACACTTACACCAAGTAACACAGACACACACTGACACCCAGTAACACAAACAAACACACACTGACACCCAGTAACATAGAGAAACACTGATACACAGTAACAAAGACATACACTGACACCAAGTAACACAGACACACACTGACACACAGTAAAAAAGACATACACTGACACCAAGTCACAAAGACATACACTGATACGAAGTCACAAAGACATACACTGATGCCCAGTAAAAAAGACACACACTTACACCAAGTAACACAGACATGCACTGACACCAAGTAACAAGACAGACAATTACACCAAGTAACAAAGATATACACTTACACCAAGTATTTTGACATACACTGACACCAAGTAACAAGACATACACTGATACCCAGGAACACAGACATACACTGACACCAAGTCACAAAGACACACACTGACACCCAGTAACAAAGACATACACTGACACCAAGTCACAAAGACATACACTGATACCCAGTAACACAGACACACACTTGCACCAAGTAACACATACATACACTGACACTATGTAACAAAGACATGCACTGATACCCAATAACACAGACACACTCTTCCACCAAGTAACACAGACGTACACGAACACCCAGTAACACAGACACACACTTACACCAAGTAACAAAGCCATACACTGACACCCAGTAACACAGACACACACGGACACCAAGTAACAAAGACATACACTTGCACCAAGTAACAAAGACACACACTGACACCCAGTAACAAAGACATACACTGATGCCCAGTAACAAAGACACACACTTAAACCAAGTAACACAGACATACACTGACACCAAGTAACAAAGACAGACAATTACACCAATTAAAAAAGTCATACACTTACACCAAGTATTTTGACATACTCTGACACCAAGTAACAAAGACGTACACTGATACCCAGTAACACAGACATACACTGACACCAAGTCACAAAGACACACACTGACACCCAGTAACAAAGACATACACTGACACCAAGTCACAAAGACATACACTGATACCCAGTAACACAGACACACTCTTCCACCAAGTAACACAGACATACACTGACACCCAGTAACACAGACACACACTGACACCAAGTAACAAAGACATGCTCTGATACCCAGTAACACAGACGCACTCTTCCACCAAGTAACACAGACACACACTTACACCAAGTCACAAAGTCATACACTGATACCCAGTAACACAGACACACACTTACACCAAGTAACAAAGACAGACACTGATACCCAGTAACACACAAACACACTTACACCAAGTAACAAAGACATCCATTGACACCCAGTAACAAAGACATGCACTGACACCCAGTAACACAGACACACACGGACACCAAGTAACAAAGACATACACTGACACCAAGTAACAAAGACATTCACTTACACCAAGTAACAAAGACAGACAATTACAACAAGTAACAAAGACATGCACTGATACCCAGTAACACAGACACAAACTTACACCAAGTAACAAAGACATACACTGACACCCAGTCACACACACATACACTGATACCCAGTAACACAGACACACACTTACACCAAGTAAAACCGACAGACACTGACACCAAGAAACAAAGACATACACTGATACCCAGTAACACAGACACACACTTACACCAAGTAACAAAGACATATACTGACACCAAGTCACACAGACATACACTGATACCCAGTAACAAAGACATACACTGACACCAAGTAACACAGACACACACTGACACCCAGTAAAAAAGACATACACTGACACCAAGTATTTTGGCATACACTGACACCAAGTAACAAATACATATACTGATACCCAGTAACACAGACACACACTTACACCAAGTAACAAAGACATACACTGACACCAAGTCACAAAGACACACACTAACACAAAGTAACACAGACATGCACTGACACCAAGTAACAAAGACATGCACTTACACCAAGTAACATAGACACACACGGACACCAAGTAACACAGACAAACACTGACACCCAGTAACTAAGACACACACTTACACCAAGTAACAAAGATATACACTGACACCCAGTAACACAGACACTCACGGACACCAAGTAACAAAGACATACACTGACACCCAGTAACACAGACACACACTGACACCCAGTAACACAAACAAACACACACTGTCACCCAGTAACATAGAGAAACACTGATACACAGTAACAAAGACATACACTGACACCAGGTAACACAGACACACACTGACACACAGTACAAAAGACATACACTGACACCAAGTCACAAAGACATACACTGATACGAAGTCACAAAGACATACACTGATGCCCAGTAAAAAAGACACACACTTACACCAAGTAACACAGACATGCACTGACACCAAGTAACAAGACAGACAATTACACCAAGTAACAAAGACATACACTTACACCAAGTATTTTGACATACACTGACACCTTTTAACAAGACATACACTGATACCCAGGAACACAGACATACACTGACACCAAGTCACAAAGACACACACTGACACCCAGTAACAAAGACATACACTGACACCAATTCACAAAGACATACACTGATACCCAGTAACACAGACACACACTTGCACCAAGTAACACATACATACACTGACACTAAGTAACAAAGACATGCACTGATACCCAGTAACACAGACACACTCTTCCACCAAGTAACACAGACGTACACGAACACCCAGTAACACAGACACACACTTACACCAAGTAACAAAGCCATACACTGACACCCAGTAACACAGACACACACGGACACCAAGTAACAGAGACATACACTTGCACCAAGTAACAAAGACACACACTGACACCCAGGAACAAAGACATACACTGATGCCCAGTAACAAAGACACACACTTACACCAAGTAACAAAGTCATACACTTACACCAAGTATTTTGACATACACTGACACCAAGTAACAAAGACGTACACTGATACCCAGTAACACAGACATGCACTGACACCAAGTCACATAGACACACACTGACACCCAGTAACAAAGACATACACTGACACCAAGTCACAAAGACATACACTGATACCCAGTAACACAGACACACTCTTCCACCAAGTAACACAGACATACACTGACACCCAGTAACACAGACACACACTGACACCAAGTAACAAAGACATGCTCTGATACCCAGTAACACAGACGCACTCTTCCACCAAGTAACACAGACATACACTGACACCCAGTAACACAGACACACACTTACACCAAGTAACAAAGACATACAATGACACCCATTAACACAGACACACACGGACACCAAGTAACAAAGACATACACTTACACCAAGTAACACAGACGCACACTGACACCCAGTAACACAAATAAACACACTCTGACACCCAGTAACGCAGAGAAACATTGGTACACAGTAACAAAGACATACACTGACACCAAGTAACACAGACACACACTGACACCCAGTAAAAAAGACATACACTGACACCAAGTCACAAAGACATACACTGATGCCCAGTAACAAAGACACACAATTACACCTAGTAACACAGACATACACTGACACCCAGTAACACAGACACACACGGACACCAAGTAACAGAGACATACACTTGCACCAAGTAACAAAGACACACACTGACACCCAGAAACAAAGACATACACTGATGCCCAGTAACAAAGACACACACTTACACCAAGTAACACAGACATACACTGACACCAAGTAACAAAGACAGACAATTACACCAAGTAACAAAGTCATACACTTACACCAAGTATTTTGACATACACTGACACCAAGTAACAAAGACGTACACTGATACCCAGTAACACAGACATACACTGACACCAAGTCACAAAGACACACACTGACACCCAGTAACAAAGACATACACTGACACCAAGTCACAAAGACATACACTGATACCCAGTAACACAGACACACTCTTCCACCAAGTAACACAGACATACACTGACACCCAGTAACACAGACACACACTGACACCAAGTAACAAAGACATGCTCTGATACCCAGTAACACAGACGCACTCTTCCACCAAGTAACACAGACATACACTGACACCCAGTAACACAGACACACACTTACACCAAGTAACAAAGACATACAATGACACCCATTAACACAGACACACACGGACACCAAGTAACAAAGACATACACTTACACCAAGTAACACAGACGCACACTGACACCCAGTAACACAAATAAACACACTCTGACACCCAGTAACGCAGAGAAACATTGATACACAGTAACAAAGACATACACTGACACCAAGTAACACAGACACACACTGACACCCAGTAAAAAAGACATACACTGACACCAAGTCACAAAGACATACACTGATGCCCAGTAACAAAGACACACAATTACACCTAGTAACACAGACATACACTGACACCAAGTAACAAAGACAGACAATTACACCAAGTAACAAAGACATACACTTACACCAAGTATTTTGACATACACTGACACCAAGTAACAAAGACATGCACTGATACCCAGTAACACAGACACACACTTACACGAAGTAACAAAGACATACACTGACACCCAGTAACACAGGCACACACTGGGCGGCACAGTGGCGCAGTGGTTAGCACCGCAGCCTCACAGCTCCAGGGACCCGGTTTCGATTCTGGGTACTGCCTGTGCGGAGTATGCAAGTTCTTCCTGTGTCTGCGTGTGTTTCCTCCCGGTGCTCCGGTTTCCTTCCTCATGCCAAAGACTTGCAGGTTGATAGGTTAATTGGCCATCATAAATTGCCCCTAGTATAGGTAGGTGGTAGGGAAATATATAGGGATAGGTGGGGTTGTGATAGGAATACGGGATGAGTGTAGGATTAGGATAAATGGGTGGTAGATGGTCGGCACAGACTCGGTGGGACGAAGGGGCTGTTTCAGTGTTGCATCTCTAAACTAAACTGAATACTGACACCTAGTGTCACAGACACACACTGACACCCAGTAACACAAACAAACACACACGGACACCCAGGAACACAGAGAAACACTGATACACAGCAACAAAGACATACACTGACACCAAGTAACACAGACACACACTGACA
This sequence comes from Heterodontus francisci, assembly GCF_036365525.1. Taxonomy (NCBI): domain Eukaryota; kingdom Metazoa; phylum Chordata; class Chondrichthyes; order Heterodontiformes; family Heterodontidae; genus Heterodontus; species Heterodontus francisci. Next base: position 342,664 of record NC_090395.1, read on the forward strand.
TCCAGTAAAAAAGACATACACTGACACCAAGTCACAAAGACATGCACTGATACCAAGTCACACAGACACACACTGACACCAAGTAACAAAGACATACACTGACACCAAGTAACAAAGACATTCAATTACACCAAGTAACAAAGACACACACTTACACCAAGTAACACAGACATACACTGACTCCAATTAACAAAGACAGACAATTACACCAAGTAACAAAGACATATACTTACACCATGTATTTTGACATACACTGACACCAAGTAACAAAGACATACACTGATAACCAGTAACACAGACACACACTTACACCAAGTAACAAAGACAGACACTGACACCAAGTCGCAAAGACATACATTTACACCAAGTAACAAAGACAAACACTGACACCCAGTAACAAAGACACACTGACACCAAGTCACAAAGACATACGCTGATACCCAGTAACACAGATACACACTTAAACCAAGTAACACAGACAGACACTGACACCAAATAACAAAGACATGCACTGATACCCAGTAACACAGACACACTCTTACACCAAGTAACACAGACATACACTGACACCCAGTAACACAGACACACACTTACACCAAGTAACAAAGACATACACTGACACCCAGTAACACAGACACACACGGACACCAAGTAACAAAGACATACAATAACACCAAGTAACACAGACACACACTGACACCCAGTAACACAGACACACACTTACAACAAGTAACACAGACATACACTGACACCAAGTAACAAAGACATACACTGTTACCCAGTAACACAGACACACACTGACACCAAGTAACAAAGACATACAAAGACACCAAGTAACAAAGACATACACTTACACCAAGTAACAAAGACACACACTTACACCAAGTAACACTGACATACACTGACAGCACGTAACAAAGACATACACTGATACCAAGTAACAAAGACATACACTGATACCCAGTAACACAGACACACACTTACACCAAGTAACAAAGACAGACACTGATACCCAGTAACAAAGACATACACTGATACCAAGTAACAAAGACATACACTGATACCCAGTAACACAGACACACACTTACACCAAGTAACAAAGACAGACACTGATACCAAGTAACAAAGACATACAATTACACCAAGTAACAAAGACACACAGTTACACCAAGTAACACAGACATACACTGACTCCAATTATCAAAGGCAGACAATTACACCAAGTAACAAAGACATATACTTACACCATGTATTTTGACATACACTGACACCAAGTAACAAAGACATACACTGATACCCAGTAACACAGACACACACTGTGGGGGGGGGGGGCACATTGGCGCAGTGGTTAGCACTGCAGCCTCACAGCTCCAGGGACCCCGGGTTCGATTCTGGGTACTGCCTGTGCGGAGTTTGCAAGTTCTCCCTGTGTCTGCGTGGGTTTCCTCCGGATGCTCCGGTTTCCTCCCACATGCCAAAGACTTGCAGGTTGATAGGTTAATTGGCCATCATAAATTGCCCCTAGTATAGGTCGGTGGTCGGGAAATATATAGGGACAGGTGAGAATGTGATAGGAGTACGGGATTAGTGTAGGATTAGTATAAATGGGTGTTTGAAGATCGGCACAGACACGGTGGGACGAAGGGGCTGTTTCAGTGTTGCATCTCTAAACTAAACTAAATACTGACACCTGGTGTCACAGACACACACTGACACCCAGTAACACAAACAAACAAACACTGACACAGAGAAACACTGGTGCACAGTAACAAAGACATACAGTGATAGCAAGTAACACAGACACACACTGACACCCAGTAACAAAGACATACACTGATACCCAGTAACACAGACACACACTGACACCAAGTAACAAAGACATACACTGACACCAAGTAACAAAGACATACACTTACACCAAGTAACAAAGACACACACTTACACCAAGTAACACAGACATACACTGACAGCACGTAACAAAGACATACACTGATACCAAGTAACAAAGACATACACAGATCCCCAGTAACACAGACACACACTTACACCAAGTAACAAAGACAGACACTGATACCCAGTAACACAGACACACACTTACACCAAGTAACAAAGACATACACTGACACCCAGTAACACAAACAGACATACACTTGACACCCAGTAACACAGAGAAACACGGGTACACAGTAACAAAGACAGACACTGACACCCAGTAATACAGACACACACTGACACCAAGTAATGAAGACAGCCACTGACACCTAGTAACAAAGACATACACTGACACCAAGTAACAAAGACATACACTGACACCAAGTAACAAAGACACACACTGACACCAAGTAACAAAGACAAACACTGACACCCAGTAACAAAGACAGACACTGACACCAAGTAACAAAGACATACACTGACACCAAGTAACAAAGACACACACCTACACCAAGTAACAAAGACATACACTTACACCAAGTAACAAAGACATACACTATCACCAAGTCACAAACACATACACTGACACCAAGTAGCAAAGACATACATTTACACCTAGTAACAAAGACATACACTGACACCCAGTAACGCAGACACACACTGACACCAAGTAACGAAGACAGTCACTGACACCTAGTAACAAAGACATACACTGACACCAAGTCACAAAGACATACACTGACACCCAGTAACAAAGACATACACTGACACCAAGTAACAAAGACATACACTGACACCAAGTAACAAAGACACAAACTTACACCAAGTAACAAAGACATACACTTACACCAGGTAACAAAGACATACACTGACACCAAGTAACAAAGACATGCACTGATACCCAGTAACAAAGACATACACTGACACCAAGTCGCAAACACATGCACTGATACCAAGTAACAAAGACATGCACTGATACCCAGTAACAAAGACATACACTGGCACCAAGTCGCAAACACATACACTGACACCAAGTCACAAAGACATACACTGACACCCAGTAACAAAGACATACACTGACCCCCAGTAGCACAGACATACACTTACACCAAGTAACAAAGACACACACTTACACCAAGTAATACAGACATACACTGACACCAAGTCACAAAGACATACACTGACACCAAGTCACAAAGACATACACTTACACCAAGTAACAAAGGCATACACTGATACCCAGTAACACAGACACACACTTACACCAAGTAACAAAGACATACACTGACACCAAGTCACAAAGACATACACTGATAGCAAGTAACACAGACACACACTTACACCAAGTAACAAAGACAGACACTGATACCCAGTAACACAGACACACACTTACACCAAGTAACAAAGACATACACTGACACCCAGTAACAAAGACACACACTTACACCAAGTAACACAGACACACACTGACACCCAGTAACACAAACAAACAGACTGACACCCAGTAACACAGACACACACTGACACCAAGTAACAAAGACAGACACTGGCACCCAGTAACAAAGACACACACTGACACCCAGTTACAAAGACATACACTGACACCAATTAACAAAGACATACACTGACACCAAGTAACAAAGACACACACCTACACCAAGTAACAAAGACATAAACTTACACCAAGTAACAAAGACATGCACTGACACCAAGTAACAAAGACATGAACTGATACCCAGTAACACAGACACACACTTACACCAAGCAACAAAGACATGCACTGACACCCAGTAACAAAGACATACACTGACACCAAGTCACAAAGACATAAACTGACACCAAGGAACAAAGACATACAATGATAACCAGTAACGCAGACACACACTTACACCCATTAACAGACACACACTGACACCCAGTTAGAAGCACACACAGACCCCCAGTAACACAGACACACACTAACCCACAGTAACACAGACATACACTGATACCCAGTAACACAGACACACACTTACACCAAGTAACAAAGACATACACTGACACCAAGTAACAAAGACATACACTTATACCAAGTAACACAGACATACACTTACACCAAGTAACAAAGACACACACTTACACCAAGTAACACAGACATACACTGACACCAAGTAACAAAGACATACACTGATACCCAGTAACACAGACACACACTTACACCATGAAACAAAGACAGACACTGATACCCAGTAACACAGACACACACTTACACCAAGTAACAAAGACATACACTGACACCAAGTAACAAAGACATACACTTACACCACGTATCACAGATATACACTGACACCAAGTAACAAAGACATATACTTACACCAAGAAACAAAGACACACACTTACACCAAGTAACACAGACATACACTGACACCAAGTAACAAAGACATACACTGATACCCAGTAACACAGACACACACGTACACCAAATAACACAGACATACACTGACAGCAAGTAACAAAGACATACACTGACACCAAGTAACAAAGACATGCACTGATACCCAGTAACACAGGCACACACTTACACCAAGTAACAAAGACATACACTGACACCCAGTAACTAAGACATACACTGACACCAAGTCACAAACACATACACTGACACCAAGTCACAAAGACATGCACTTACACCCAGTAACAAACACACTGACACCCAGTTAGAAACACACGCTGACCCCCAGTAACACAGACACACACTGACCCCCAGGAACACAGACATCCACTGATACCCAGTAACACAGACACACACTTACACCAAGTAACAAAGACATGCACTGACACCAAGTAACAAATACATACTCTTACACCAAGTAACACAGACATACACTGACACCAAGTAACAAAGACATACACTTGCACCAAGTAACACAGACAAACACTGTCACCCAGTAACAAAGACACACACTGACACCTAGTGTCACAGACACACACTGAGACCCAGTAACACACACACACACACATTGACCCCCCCGTAACACAGACACACAATGACACCTAGTGTCACAGACACACACTGATAGACAGTAACACTAACAAACACACAGTGGAACACAGTAACACAGATACACACTGACAACTGTATCACAGGCACACACTGACACCCAGTGAAACAGACAAACATACACTGACACACAGTGTCACAAACAGACACTGTCACCCAGTAACAAAGACACACACTGACACCCAGTAACACAGACATACACTGACAACCAGTAACACAGACATACACTTCCACCCAGTATCAAAGACAGACACTGACACCCAGCAACACACACACTGACACCCAGTTAGAAGCACACACTGACACCCAGTAACACAGACACACACTGACACCTAGTGTCACAGACACACACTGACACCCAGTAACACAGACAGACACTGACACCCAGTAACACAGAGATATACTACCACCCAGTAACAAAGACAGACACTGACACAGAGTAACACAGACATCCACTGACACCCAGTAACAAAGACATACACTGACACCAAGTCACAAAGAGATACACTGACACCCAGCAACAAAGAAATACACTGACACCAAGTCACAAAGACATCCACTGACACAAAGTAAACAAGACATACACGGACACCAAGTAACAAAGACATACACTTGCACCCAGTAACAAAGACAGACACTAACTCCCAGTAACACAGATACACACTGACACCAAGTAACAAAGACATACACTGACACCAAGTCACAAAGAGATACACTGACACCCAGCAACAAAGAAATACACTGACACCAAGTCACAAAGACATCCACTGACACAAAGTAAACAAGACATACACTGACACCAAGTAACAAAGACATACACTTTCACGAAGTAACACAGACATGCACTGGCTCCAAGCAACAAAGGCATGCACTGACACCAAAAAACAAAGACATACACTGATACCCACTAACACAGACACACACTTTCACCAAGTAACAAAGACATACACTGACACCAAGTAACAAAGACATACACTGATACCCAGTAACACAGACACACACTAACACCAAGTAACAAAGACATACACTGATCCACAGAAACACAGACACACACTTACACCAAGTAACAAAGACATACACTTACGCCAAGTAACAAAGACATACACTGACACCAAGTAACAAAGTCATACACTGACACCAAGTCACAAAGACATACACTGACACCAAGTCACAACGACATACACTGACACCAAGGAACAAAGACATACAATGATACCCAGGAACACAGACACACACATACATCAAGTAACAAAGACATACACTGACACCAAGTAACAAAGACATACACTTACAACAAGTAACACAGACACACACTTACAACAAGTAACAAAGACATACACTGACACCACGTAACAAAGACATGCACTGACACCAAGTAACAAAGACATCCACTGATACCCAGTAACACAGACACACACTAACACCAAGTAACAAAGACATACACTGATCCACAGAAACACAGACACACACTTACACCAAGTAACAAAGACATACACTGACACCAAGTAACAAAGTCATACACTGACACCCAGTAACAAAGACATACAATGACACCCAGTAACAAAGACATACACTGACACCAAGTAACAAAGACAGACACTGACACCGAGTAACAAAGACATGCACTGACACCAAGTCACAAAGACATACACTGACACCAAGTAACAAAGTCATACACTGACACCAAGGAACAAAAAAGACATACACTGACACCAAGTCACAAAGACATACGCTGACACCAAGGAACAAAGTCATACAATGATACCCAGTAACACAGACACAAATATACACCAAGTAACAAAGACATACACTGACACCAAGTAACAAAGACATACACTTACACCAAGTAACACAGAGACAAACTTACACCAAGTAACAAAGACATACACTGACACCAAGTAACAAAGACATACACTGACACCCAGTAACAAAGAAATACACTGACACCAAGTAACAAAGACATACACTGATACCCAGTAACACAGACACACACTTACACCAAGTAACAAAGTCACACACTGACACCAAGTAACAAAGACATACACTTGCACCAAGTAACAAAGACATGCACTGACACCAAGTAACAAAGACCTCTTTTGATACCCAGTGACACAGACACACACTTACACCAAGTAACAAAGACATACACTGATACCCAGGACCACAGACACACACTTACACCAAGTAACAAAGACATACACTTACGCCAAGTAACAAAGAAATACACTGACACCAAGTAACAAAGACATACACTGACACCAAGTAACAAAGTCATACACTGACACCAAGTCACAAAGACATACACTGACACCAAGTCACAACGACATACACTGACACCAAGGAACAAAGACATACAATGATACCCAGGAACACAGACACACACATACATCAAGTAACAAAGACATACACTGACACCAAGTAACAAAGACATACACTTACACCAAGTAACACAGACACACACTTACACCAAGTCACAAAGACATACACTGACACCCAGTAACAAAGAAATACACTGACACCAAGTAACAAAGACATACACTGACACCAAGGAACAAAGACATACAATGATACCCAGTAACACAGACACACACATACACCAAGTAACAAAGACATACACTGACACCAAGTAACAAAGACATACACTTACACTAAGTAACACAGACACACACTTACACCAAGTAACAAAGACATACATTGACACCAAGTAACAAAGACATACACTGATACCCAGTAACACAGACACACACTTACACCAAGTAACAAAGACATACACTGATACCCAGTACCACAGACACACACTTACACCAAGTAACAAAGTCATACACTGACACCAAGTAACAAAGTCATACACTGACACCAAGTAACAAAGACATACACTGACACCAAGGAACAAAGACATACAATGATACCCAGTAACACAGACACACACATACACCAAGTAACAAAGACATACACTGACACCAAATAACAAAGACATACACTTACACCAAGTAACACAGACACACAATTACACCAAGTAACAAAGACATCCAATGATACCCAGTAACACAGACACACACTTACACCAAGTAACAAAGACATACACTGATACCCAGTAACACAGACACACACTGACACCAAGTAACAAAGACATACACTGACACCAAGTAACAAAGTCATACACTGACACCAAGGAACAAAAAAGACATACACTGACACCAAGTCACAAAGACATACGCTGACACCAAGGAACAAAGTCATACAATGATACCCAGTAACACAGACACAAATATACACCAAGTAACAAAGACATACACTGACACCAAGTAACAAAGACATACACTTACACCAAGTAACACAGACACAAACTTACACCAAGTAACAAAGACATACACTGACACCAAGTAACAAAGACATACACTGATACCCAGTAACACAGACACACACTTACAACAAGTAACAAAGACATACACTGACACCAAGTAACAAAGACATACACTTACACCAAGTAACAAAGACATACCTTGACACCAAGTAACAAAGACACACACTGACACCAAGTCACTAAGACATACACTGACACCCAGTAACAAAGAAATACACTGACACCAAGTAACAAAGGCATACACTGATACCCAGTAACACAGACACACACTTACACCAAGTAACAAAGTCACACACTGACACCAAGTAACAAAGACATACACTTGCACCAAGTAACAAAGACATGCACTGACACCAAGTAACAAAGACCTCTTTTGATACCCAGTGACACAGACACACACTTACACCAAGTAACAAAGACATACACTGATACCCAGGACCACAGACACACACTTACACCAAGTAACAAAGACATACACTTACGCCAAGTAACAAAGACATACACTGACACCAAGTAACAAAGTCATACACTGACACCAAGTCACAAAGACATACACTGACACCAAGTCACAACGACATACACTGACACCAAGGAACAAAGACATACAATGATACCCAGGAACACAGACACACACATACATCAAGTAACAAAGACATACACTGACACCAAGTAACAAAGACATACACTTACAACAAGTAACACAGACACACACTTACACCAAGTCACAAAGACATACACTGACACCCAGGAACAAAGAAATACACTGACACCAAGTAACAAAGACATACACTGACACCAAGGAACAAAGACATACAATGATACCCAGTAACACAGACACACACATACACCAAGTAACAAAGACATACACTGACACCAATTAACAAAGACATGCACTTACACTAAGTAACACAGACACACACTTACACCAAGTAACAAAGACATACATTGACACCAAGTAACAAAGACATACACTGATACCCAGTAACACAGACACACACTTACACCAAGTAACAAAGACATACACTGATACCCAGTACCACAGACACACACTTACACCAAGTAACAAAGTCATACACTGACACCAAGTAACAAAGTCATACACTGACACCAAGTAACAAAGACATACACTGACACCAAGGAACAAAGACATACAATGATACCCAGTAACACAGACACACACATACACCAAGTAACAAAGACATACACTGACACCAAATAACAAAGACATACACTTACAACAAGTAACACAGACACACAATTACACCAAGTAACAAAGACATACACTGACACCAAGTAACAAAGACATACACTGATCCACAGTAACACAGACACACACTTACAACAAGTAACAAAGACATACACTGACACCAAGTAACAAAGACATACACTGACACCAAGTCACAAAGACATACACTGACACCAAGGAACAAAGACATACAATGATACCCAGTAACACAGACACACACATACATCAAGTAACAAAGACATACACTGACACCAAGTAACAAAGACATACACTTACACCAAGTAACACAGACACACACTTACACCAAGTAACAAAGACATACACTGACACCAAGTAACAAAGACATACACTGATCCCCAGTAACACAGACACACACTTACAACAAGTAACAAAGACATACACTGACACCAAGTAACAAAGACATACACTTACACCAAGTAACAAAGACATACCCTGACACCAAGTAACAAAGACATACACTGACACCAAGTCACAAAGACATACACTGACACCCAGTAACAAAGAAATACACTGACACCAAGTAATAAAGACATACACTTTCACCAAGTAAAAAAGACATACCCTGACACCACGTAACAAAGACATACACTGACACCAAGTCACAAAGACATACACTGACACCAAGTAACAAAGACATACACTGATACCCAGTAACACAGACACACACTTACACCAAGTAACAAAGTCATACACTGACACCAAGTAACAAAGACATACACTTACACCAAGTAACAAAGACATGCACTGACACCAAGTAACAAAGACATCCACTGATACCCAGCAACACAGACACACACTTACACCAAGTAACAAAGACATACACTGACACCAAGTAACAAAGTCATACACTGACACCAAGTAACAAAGACATGCACTGACACCAAGTCAAAAAGACATACACTGACAACGAGTAACAAAGACATACACTGACACCAACTCACAAAGACATACACTGACACCTAGGAACAAAGACATACTTTGATACCCAGTAACAAAGACATACACTGACACCAAGTAACAAAGACATACACTTACACCAAGTAACAATGTCATACACTGACACCAAGTAACAAAGACATACACTTACACCAAGTAACAAAGACATGCACTGACACCAAGTAACAAAAACATCCACCGATGACCAGTAACACAGATACACACATATACCAAGTAACAAAGACATACGCTGATACCCAGTAACACAGACACACACTTACACCAAGTAACAAAGACATACACTTACACCATTTAACAAAAATATACACTGACACCAAGTCACAAAGACATACACTGACACCCAGTAACAAAGAAATACACTGACACCAAGTAACAAAGACATACACTGACACCAAGTAACAAAGACATACACTGATACCCAGCAACACAGACACACACTTACACCAAGTAACAAAGACATACACTGACACCAAGTAACAAAGTCATACACTGACACCAAGTAACAAAGACATGCACTGACGACAAGTCACAAAGACATACACTGACAACGAGTAACAAAGACATACACTGACACCAACTCACAAAGACATACACTGACACCTAGGAACAAAGACATACTTTGATACCCAGTAACACAGACACACACTGACACCAAGTAACAAAGACATACACTTACACAAAGTAACACAGACATCCACTGACACCAAGTAACAAAGACACAAACTTGCACCAAGTAACAAAGACATACACTGACACCAAGTCACAAAGACATACACTGACACCCAGTAACAAAGAAATACACTGACACCAAGTAACAAAGACATACACTGATACCCAGTAACACAGGGACACACTTACACCAAGTAACAAAGTCATACACTGACACCAAGTAACAAAGACATACACTTACACCAAGTAACAAAGACATGCACTGACACCATGTTACAATGACATCCACTGATACCCAGTAACACAGACACACACTTACACCAAGTAACAAAGACATACACTGATACCCATGATCACAGACACACACTTACACCAAGTAACAAAGACATACACTGACACCAAGTAACAAAGACATACACTTACACCAAGTAACAAAGACATACACTGACACCGAGTAACAAAGACATACACTGACACCAAGTAACAAAGACATACACTTACACCAAGTAACAAAGACATACACTGATACCCAGTAACACAGACACACACTTACACCAAGTAACAAAGACATACACTGACACCAAGTAACAAAGTCATACACTGACACCAAGTAACAAAGACATACACTGACACCAAGTCACAAAGACATACACTGACACCAAGGAACAAAGACATACAGTGATACCCAGTAACACAGACACACACATTCACCAAGTAACACAGACATACACTTACACCAAGTAACAAAGACATACACTTACACCAAGTAACACAGACACACACTTACATCAAGTAACAAAGACATACACTGACACCAAGTAACAAAGACATACACTGATACCCAGTAACACAGACACACACTTACAACAAGTAACAAAGACATACCCTGACACCAAGTAACAAAGACATACACTTACCCCAAGTAACAAAGACATACCCTGACACCAAGTAACAAAGACATACAGTGACACCAAGACACAAAGACATACACTGACACACAGTAACAAAGAAATACACTGACACCTAGTAACGAAGACATACACTGACATCAAGTAACAAAGTCATACACTGACACCAAGTAACAAAGATATACACTTACACCAAGTAACAAAGACATGCACTGACACCAAGTAACAAAGACATACACTGATCCACAGTAACACAGACACACACGGACACCAAGTAACAAAGACATACACTGACAACAAGTAACAAAGACATACACTGATACCCAGTGACAAAGACATACACTTACACCAAGTAACAAAGACATGCACTGACACCAAGTATCAAAGACATCCACTGATACCCAGTAACACAGACACACACTTACACCAAGTAACAAAGACATACACTGATACCCAGTAACACAGACACAATCTTACACCAAGTAACAAAGACATACACTTACACCAAGTAACAAAGACATACACTGACACCAAGTCACAAAGACATGCACTGACACCCAGTAACAAAGAAATACACTGACACCAAGTAACAAAGACATACACTGACACCAAGTAACAAAGACATACACTGATACCCAGCAACACAGACACACACTTACACGAAGTAACAAAGACATACACTGACACCAAGTCACAAAGACATACACTGACACCTAGGAACAAAGACATACAGTGATACACAGTAACACAGACACACACATACACCAAGTAACAAAGACATACACTGACACCAAGTAACAAAGACATACACTTACGCCAAGTAACAAAGACATACCCTGACACCAAGTAACAAAGACATACACTGACACCAAGACACAAAGACATACACTGACACACAGTAACAAAGAAATACACTGACACCTAGTAACAAAGACATACACTGACATCAAGTAACAAAGTCATAAACTGACACCAAGTAACAAAGATATACACTTACACCAAGTAACAAAGACATGCACTGACACCAAGTAACAAAGACATACACTGATCCACAGTAACACAGACACACACTTACACCAAGTAACAAAGACATACACTGACAACAAGTAACAAGGACATACACTGATACCCAGTAACAAAGACATACACATACACCAAGTAACAAAGACATGCACTGACACCAAGTAACAAAGACATCCACTGATACCCAGTAACACAGACACACACTTACACCAAGTAACAAAGACATACACTGATACGCAGTAACACAGACACACTCTTACACAAAGTAACACAGACACACTCTTACACCAAGTAACAAAGACATACACTGACACCAAGTAACAAAGACATACACTGACACCAAGTCACAAAGACATGCACTGACACCCAGTAATAAAGAAATACACTGACACCAAGTAACAAAGACATACACTGACACCAAGTAACAAAGACATACACTGATACCCAGCAACACAGACACACACTTACACCAAGTAACAAAGACATACACTGACACCAAGTAACAAAGTCATACACTGATACCAAGTAACAAAGACATACACTGACACCAAGTCACAAAGACATACACTGACACCAAGGAACAAAGACATACAGTGATACCCAGTAACACAGACACACACATACACCAAGTAACAAAGGCATACACTGACACCAAGTCACAAAGACATACACTGACACCAAGGAACAAAGACATACAGTGATACCCAGTAACACAGACACACACATACACCAAGTAACAAAGACATACACTGACACCAAGTAACAAAGACATACACTTACACCAAGTAACAAAGACATACACCGACACCAAGTAACAACGGCATACACTTACACCAAGTAACAAAGACATACACTGATACCCAGTAACTCAGACACACACTTACACCAAGTAACAAAGACATACACTGACACCAAGTAACAAAGTCATACACTGACACCAAGTAACAAAGACATACACTGACACCAAGTCACAAAGACATACACTGACACCAAGGAACAAAGACATACAGGGATACCCAGTAACACAGACACACACATACACCAAGTAACAAAGACAAACACTGACACCATTTATCAAAGACATACACTTACACCAAGTAACACTGACACACACTTACACCAAGTAACAAAGACATACACTGACACCAAGTTAGAAAGACATACACTGATACCCAGTAACACAGACACACACTTACAACAAGTAACAAAGACATACACTTACACCAAGTAACAAAGACATACACTTACCCCAAGTAACAAAGACATACCCCGACACCAAGTAACAAAGACATACACTGACACCAAGTCACAAAGACATACACTGACAACCAGTTACAAAGAAATACACTGACACCTAGTAACAAAGACAGACACTGACACCAAGTAACAAAGTCATACACTGACACCAAGCAACAAAGATATACCCTTACACCACGTAACAAAGACATGCACTGACACCAAGTAACAAAGACATACACTTACACCAAATAACAAAGACATACACTGACACCGAGTAACAAAGACATACACCGACACCAAGTAACAAAGGCATACACTTACACCAAGTAACAAAGACATACACTGATACCCAGTAACTCAGACACACACTTACACCAAGTAACAAAGACATACACTGACACCAAGTAACAAATTCATACACTGACACCAAGTAACAAAGACATACACTGACACCAAGTCACAAAGACATACACTGACACCAAGGAACAATGACATACAGTGATACCCAGTAACACAGACACACACATACACCAAGTAACAAAGACATACACTGACACCAAGTAACAAAGACATACACTTACACCAAGTAACACTGACACACACTTACACCAAGTAACAAAGACATACTCTGACAACGAGTAACAAAGACATACACTGACACCAAGTTGGAAAGACATACACTGATACCCAGTAACACAGACACACACTTACAACAAGTAACAAAGACATACACTTACACCAAGTAACAAAGACATACACTTACCCCAAGTAACAAAGACATACCCCGACACCAAGTAACAAAGACATACACTGACACCAAGTCACTAAGACATACACTGACACCCAGTTACAAAGAAATACACTGACACCTAGTAACAAGGACATACACTGACACCAAGTAACAAAGTCATACACTGACACCAAGCAACAAAGATATACACTTACACCACGTAACAAAGACATGCACTGACACCAAGTAACAAAGACATCCACTGATACCAAGTAACACAGACACACACTTACACCAAGTAACAAAGACATACACTGATCCACAGTAACACAGACACACACTTACACCAAGTAACAAAGTCATACACTGACACCAAGTAACAAAGACATACAATGACACCCAGTAACAAAGACATACACTGACACCAAATAACAAAGACATACTCTGACAACGAGTAACAAAGACATACACTGACACCAACTCACAAAGACATACACTGACACCTAGGAACAAAGACATACTTTGATACCCAGTAACACAGACACACACTGACACCAAGTAACAAATACATACACTTACACAAAGTAACACAGACATCCACTGACACCAAGTAACAAAGACACAAACTTGCACCAAGTAACAAAGACATACACTGACACCAAGTCACAAAGACATACACTGACACCCAGTAACAAAGAAATACACTGACACCAAGTAACAAAGACATACACTGATACCCAGTAACACAGGCACACACTTACACCAAGTATCAAAGTCATACACTGACACCAAGTCACAAAGACATACACTTACACCAAGTAACAAAGACATGCACTGACACCAAGTTACAATGACATCCACTGATACCCAGTAACACAGACACACACTTACACCAAGTAACAAAGACATACACTGATACCCAGTATCACAGACACACACTTACACCAAGTAACAAAGACATACACTGACACCAAGTAACAAAGACATACACTTACACCAAGTAACAAAGACATACACTGACACCGAGTAACAAAGACATACACTGACACCAAGTAACAAAGACATACACTGATACCCAGTAACACAGACACACACTTACACCAAGTAACAAAGACATACACTGACACCAAGTAACAAAGTCATACACTGACACCAAGTAACAAAGACATACACTGACACCAAGTCACAAAGACATACACTGACACCAAGGAACAAAGACATACAGTGATACCCAGTAACACAGACACACACATACACCAAGTAACACAGACATACACTGACACCAAGTAACAAAGACATACACTTACACCAAGTAACACAGACACACACTTACATCAAGTAACAAAGACATACACTGCCACCAAGTAACAAAGACATACACTGATACCCAGTAACACAGACACACACTTACAACAAGTAACAAAGACATACCCTGACACCAAGTAACAAAGACATACACTTACCCCAAGTAACAAAGACATACCCTGACACCAAGTAACAAAGACATACACTGACACCAAGACACAAAGACATACACTGACACACTGTAACAAAGAAATACACTGACACCTAGTAACAAAGACATACACTGACATCAAGTAACAAAGTCATACACTGACACCAAGTAACAAAGATATACACTTACACCAAGTAACAAAGACATGCACTGACACCAAGTAACAAAGACATACACTGATCCACAGTAACACAGACACACACTTACACCAAGTAACAAAGACATACCCTGACACCAAGTAACAAAGACATACACTTACCCCAAGTAACAAAGACATACCCTGACACCAAGTAACAAAGACATACACTGACACCAAGACACAAAGACATACACTGACACACAGTAACAAAGAAATACACTGACACCTAGTAACAAAGACATACACTGACATCAAGTAACAAAGTCATACACTGACACCAAGTAACAAAGACATACACTGATCCACAGTAACACAGACACACACTTACACCAAGTAACAAAGACATACACTGACAACAAGTAACGAAGACATACACTGATACCCAGTAACAAAGACATACACTTACACCAAGTAACAAAGACATGCACTGACACCAAGTAACAAAGACATCCACTGATACCCAGTAACACAGACACACACTTACACCAAGTAACAAAGACATGCACTGACACCAAGTTACAATGACATCCACTGATACCCAGTAACACAGACACACACTTACACCAAGTAACAAAGACATACACTGATACCCAGTATCACAGACACACACTTACACCAAGTAACAAAGACATACACTGACACCAAGTAACAAAGACATACACTGACACCGAGTAACAAAGACATACACTGACACCAAGTAACAAAGACATACACTGATACCCAGTAACACAGACACACACTTACACCAAGTAACAAAGACATACACTGACACCAAGTAACAAAGTCATGCACTGACACCAAGTAACAAAGACATACACTGACACCAAGTCACAAAGACATACACTGACACCAAGGAACAAAGACATACAGTGATACCCAGTAACACAGACACACACATACACCAAGTAACACAGACATACACTGACACCAAGTAACAAAGACATACACTTACACCAAGTAACACAGACACACACTTACATCAAGTAACAAAGACATACACTGCCACCAAGTAAAAAAGACATACACTGATACCCAGTAACACAGACACACACTTACAACACGTAACAAAGACATACCCTGACACCAAGTAACAAAGACATACACTTACCCCAAGTAACAAAGACATACCCTGACACCAAGTAACAAAGACATACACTGACACCAAGACACAAAGACATACACTGACACACAGTAACAAAGAAATACACTGACACCTAGTAACA
The DNA here is from genome assembly GCF_036365525.1 of Heterodontus francisci. Classification (NCBI taxonomy): domain Eukaryota; kingdom Metazoa; phylum Chordata; class Chondrichthyes; order Heterodontiformes; family Heterodontidae; genus Heterodontus; species Heterodontus francisci. Next base: position 360,668 of record NC_090395.1, read on the forward strand.
AAGACATACACTGACATCAAGTAACAAAGTCATACACTGACACCAAGTAACAAAGACATACACTGATCCACAGTAACACAGACACACACTTACACCAAGTAACAAAGACATACACTGACAACAAGTAACGAAGACATACACTGATACCCAGTAACAAAGACATACACTTACACCAAGTAACAAAGACATGCACTGACACCAAGTAACAAAGACATCCACTGATACCCAGTAACACAGACACACACTTCCACCAAGTAACAAAGACATACACTGATACCCAGTAACACAGACACACTCTTACACCAAGTAACAAAGACATACACTTACACCAAGTAACGAAGACATACACTGACACCAAGTCACAAAGACATGCACTGACACCCAGTAACAAAGAAATACACTGACACCAAGTAACAAAGACATACACTGACACCAAGTAACAAAGACATACACTGATACCCAGCAACACAGACACACACTTACACCAAGTAACAAAGACATACACTGACACCAAGTAACAAAGTCATACACTGACACCAAGTAACAAAGACATACACTGACACCAAGTCGCAAAGACATACACTGACCCCAAGGAACAAAGACATACACTGACACCAAGACACAAAGTCATACACTGACACACAGTAACAAAGAAATACACTGACACCTAGTAACAAAGACATACACTGACATCAAGTAACAAAGACATACACTTACACCAAGTAACACAGACACACACTTACATCAAGTAACAAAGACATACACTGCCACCAAGTAAAAAAGGCATACACTGATACCCAGTAACACAGACACACACTTACAACACGTAACAAAGACATACCCTGACACCAAGTAACAAAGACATACACTTACCCCAAGTAACAAAGACATACCCTGACACCAAGTAACAAAGACATACACTGACACCAAGACACAAAGACATACACTGACACACAGTAACAAAGAAATACACTGACACCTAGTAACAAAGACATACACTGACATCAAGTAACAAAGTCATACACTGACACCAAGTAACAAAGACATACACTGATCCACAGTAACACAGACACACACTTACACCAAGTAACAAAGACATACACTGACAACAAGTAACGAAGACATACACTGATACCCAGTAACAAAGACATACACTTACACCAAGTAACAAAGACATGCACTGACACCAAGTAACAAAGACATCCACTGATACCCAGTAACACAGACACACACTTACACCAAGTAACAAAGACATACACTGATACCCAGTAACACAGACACACTCTTACACCAAGTAACAAAGACATACACTTACACCAAGTAACGAAGACATACACTGACACCAAGTCACAAAGACATGCACTGACACCCAGTAACAAAGAAATACACTGACACCAAGTAACAAAGACATACACTGACACCAAGTAACAAAGACATACACTGATACCCAGCAACACAGACACACACTTACACCAAGTAACAAAGACAACACTGACACCAAGTAACAAAGTCATACACTGACACCAAGTAACAAAGACATACACTGACACCAAGTCGCAAAGACATACACTGACCCCAAGGAACAAAGACATACACTGACACCAAGACACAAAGTCATACACTGACACACAGTAACAAAGAAATACACTGACACCTAGTAACAAAGACATACACTGACATCAAGTAACAAAGTCATACACTGACACCAAGTAACAAAGATATACACTTACACCAAGTAACAAAGACATGCACTGACACCAAGTAACAAAGACATACACTTACAGCAAGTAACAAAGACATGCACTGACACCAAGTAACAAAGACATACACTGACACCAAGTCACAAAGACATACACTGACACCCAGTAACAAAGAAATACACTGACACCAAGTAACAAAGACATACACTGATACCCAGTAACACAGGCACACACTTACACCAAGTATCAAAGTCATACACTGACACCAAGTCACAAAGACATACACTTACACCAAGTAACAAAGACATGCACTGACACCAAGTTACAATGACATCCACTGATACCCAGTAACACAGACACACACTTACACCAAGTAACAAAGACATACACTGATACCCAGTATCACAGACACACACTTACACCAAGTAACAAAGACATACACTGACACCGAGTAACAAAGACATACACTGACACCAAGTAACAAAGACATACACTGATACCCAGTAACACAGACACACACTTACACCAAGTAACAAAGACATACACTGACACCAAGTAACAAAGTCATACACTGACACCAAGTAACAAAGACATACACTGACACCAAGTCACAAAGACATACACTGACACCAAGGAACAAAGACATACAGTGATACCCAGTAACACAGACACACACATACACCAAGTAACACAGACATACACTGACACCAAGTAACAAAGACATACACTTACACCAAGTAACACAGACACACACTTACATCAAGTAACAAAGACATACACTGACACCAAGTAACAAAGACATACACTGATACCCAGTAACACAGACACACACTTACAACAAGTAACAAAGACATACCCTGACACCAAGTAACAAAGACATACACTTACCCCAAGTAACAAAGACATACCCTGACACCAAGTAACAAAGACATATACTGACACCAAGACACAAAGACATACACTGACACACAGTAACAAAGAAATACACTGACACCTAGTAACAAAGACATACACTGACATCAAGTAACAAAGTCATACACTGACACCAAGTAACAAAGATATACACTTACACCAAGTAACAAAGACATGCACTGACACCAAGTAACAAAGACATACACTGATCCACAGTAACACAGACACACACTTACACCAAGTAACAAAGACATACACTGACAACAAGTAACGAAGACATACACTGATACCCAGTAACAAAGACATACACTTACACCAAGTAACAAAGACATGCACTGACACCAAGTAACAAAGACATCCACTGATACCCAGTAACACAGACACACACTTACACCAAGTAACAAAGACATACACTGATACCCAGTAACACAGACACACTCTTACACCAAGTAACAAAGACATACACTTACACCAAGTAACGAAGACATACACTGACACCAAGTCACAAAGACATGCACTGACACCCAGTAACAAAGAAATACACTGACACCAAGTAACAAAGACATACACTGACACCAAGTAACAAAGACATACACTGATACCCAGCAACACAGACACACACTTACACCAAGTAACAAAGACATACACTGACACCAAGTAACAAAGTCATACACTGACACCAAGTAACAAAGACATACACTGACACCAAGTCGCAAAGACATACACTGACACCAAGGAACAAAGACATACACTGACACCAAGACACAAAGTCATACACTGACACACAGTAACAAAGAAATACACTGACACCTAGTAACAAAGACATACACTGACATCAAGTAACAAAGTCATACACTGACACCAAGTAACAAAGATATACACTTACACCAAGTAACAAAGACATGCACTGACACCAAGTAACAAAGACATACACTTACACCAAGTAACAAAGACATGCACTGACACCAAGTAACAAAGACATCCACTGATACCAAGTAACACAGACACACACTTACACCAAGTAACAAAGACATACACTGATACCCAGTAACACAGACACACACTTACACCAAGTAACACAGACACACTCTTACACCAAGTAACAAAGACATACACTTACACCAAGTAACAAAGACATACACTGACACCAAGTCACAACGACATGCACTGACACCCAGTAACAAAGAAATACACTGACACCAAGTAACAAAGACATACACTGACACCAAGTAACAAAGACATACACTGATACCCAGCAACACAGACACACACTTACACCAAGTAACAAAGACATACACTGACACCAAGTAACTAAGTCATACACTGACACCAAGTAACAAAGACATACACTGACACCAAGTCACAAAGACATACACTGACATCAAGGAACAAAGACATACAGTGATACCCAGTAACACAGACACACACATACACCAAGTAACAAAGACATACACTGACACCAAGTAACAAAGACATACACTTACACCAAGTAGCAAAGACATACACTGACACCGAGTAACAAAGACATACACTGACACCAAGTAACAAAGACATACACTTACACCAAGTAACAAAGACATACACTGATACCCAGTAACACAGACACACACTTACACCAAGTAACAAAGACATACACTGACACCAAGTAACAAAGTCATACACTGACACCAAGTAACAAAGACAAACACTGACACCCTGTCACAAAGACATACACCGACAGCAAGGAACAAAGACAGTCAGTGATACCCAGTAACACAGACACACACATACACCAAGTAACAAAGACATACACTTACACCAAGTAACACAGACACACACTTACGCCAAGTAACAAAGACATACACTGACACCAAGTAACAAAGACATACACTGATACCCAGTAACAGACACACACTTACAACAAGTAACAAAGACATACACTGACACCAAGTAACAAAGACATGCACTTACCCCAAGTAACAAAGACATACCCTGACACCAAGTCACAAAGACATACACTGACACCAAGTAACAAAGACATACACTGACACCCAGTAACAAAGAAATACACTGACACCTAGTAACAAAGACATACACTGACACCAAGTAACAAAGTCATACACTGACACCAAGTAACAAAGGTATACACTTACACCAAGTAACAAAGACATGCACTGACACCAAGTAACAAAGACATCCACTGATACCCAGTAACACAGACACACACTTACAACAAGTAACAAAGACATACACTTACACCAAGTAACAAAGACATACACTTACCCCAAGTAACAAAGACATACCCCGACACCAAGTAACAAAGACATACACTGACGCCAAGTCACAAAGACATACACTGACACCCAGTTACAAAGAAATACACTGACACCTACTAACAAAGACATACACTGACACCAAGTAACAAAGTCATACACTGACACCAAGCAACAAAGATATACACTTACACCACGTAACAAAGACATGCACTGACACCAAGTAACAAAGACATCCACTGATACCAAGTAACACAGACACGCACTTACACCAAGTAACAAAGACATACACTGATCCACAGTAACACAGACACACACTTACACCAAGTAACAAAGACATACAATGACACCCAGTAACAAAGAAATACACTGACACCAAATAACAAAGACATACTCAGACAACGAGTAACAAAGACATACACTGACACCAACTCACAAAGACATACACTGACACCTAGGAACAAAGACATACTTTGAAACCCAGTAACACAGTCACACACTGACACCAAATAACAAAGACATACACTTACACAAAGTAACACAGACATCCACTGACACCAAGTAACAAAGACACAAACTTGCACAAAGTAACAAAGACATACACTGACACCAAGTCACAAAGACATACACTGACACCCAGTAACAAAGAAATACACTGACACCCAGTAACAAAGACATACACTGATACCCAGTAACACAGGCACACACTTACACCAAGTAACAAAGTCATACACTGATACCAAGTAACAAAGACATACACTTACACCAAGTAACAAAGACATGCACTGACACCAGGTTACAATGACATACACTGATACCCAGTATCACAGACACAAAGTTACACCAAGTAACAAAGACATACACTGACACCAAGTAAAAAAGACATACACTTACCCCAAGTAACAAAGACATACCCTGACACCAAGTAACAAAGACATAAACTGACACCAAGACACAAAGACATACACTGACACACAGTAACAAAGAAATACACTGACACCTAGTAACAAAGACATACACTGACATCAAGTAACAAAGTCATACACTGACACCAAGTAACAAAGATATACACTTACACCAAGTAACAAAGACATGCACTGACACCAAGTAACAAAGACATGCACTGACACCCAGTAACAAAGACATCCACTGATACCCAGTAACACAGACACACACTTACACCAAGTAACAAAGACATACACTGATCCACAGTAACACAGACACACACTTACACCAAGTAACAAAGACATACACTGACAACAAGTAACAAAGACATACACTGACACCCAGTAACAAAGACATACACTTACACCAAGTAACAAAGACATGCACTGACACCCAGTAACAAAGACATCCACTGATACCCAGTAACACAGACACACACTTACACCAAGTAACAAAGACATACACTGATACCCAGTAACACAGACACACTCTTACACCAAGTAACACAGACACACTCTTACACCAAGTAACAAAGACATACACTTACACCAAGTAACAAAGACATACACTGACACCAAGTCACAAAGACATGCACTGACACCCAGTAAGAAAGAAATACACTGACACCAAGTAACAAAGACATACACTGACACCAAGTAACAAAGACATACACTGATACCCAGCAACACAGACACACACTTACACCAAGTAACAAAGACTTACACTGACACCAAGTATCAAAGTCATACACTGACACCAAGTAACAAAGACATACACTGACACCAAGCCACAAAGACATACACTGACACCAAGGAACAAAGACATACAGTGATACCCAGTAACACAGACACACACATACACCAAGTAACAAAGACATACACTGACACCAAGTAACAAAGACATACACTTACACCAAGTAGCAAAGACATACACTGACACCGAGTAACAAAGACATACACTGACACCAAGTAACAAAGACATACACTTACACCAAGTAACAAAGACATACACTGATACCCAGTTACACAGACACACACTTACACCATGTAACAAAGACATACACTGACACCAAGTAACAAAGTCATACACTGACACCAAGTAACAAAGACAAACACTGACACCCTGTCACAAAGACATACACCGACAGCAAGGAATAAAGTCAGTCAGTGATACCCAGTAACACAGACACACACATACACCAAGTAACAAAGACATACACTTACACCAAGTAACACAGACACACACTGATACCCAGTAACAGACACACACTTACAACAAGTAACAAAGACATACACTGACACCAAGTAACAAAGACATGCACTTACCCCAAGTAACAAAGACATACACTGACACCAAGTCACAAAGACATACACTGACACCAAGTAACAAAGGTACACACTTACACCAAGTAACAAAGACATGCACTGACACCAAGTAACAAAGACATACACTGACACCAAGTAACAAAGTCATACACTGACACCAAGTAACAAAGGTACACACTTACACCAAGTAACAAAGACATGCACTGACACCAAGTAACAAACACATCCACTGATACCCAGTAACACAGACACACACTTACAACAAGTAACAAAGACATACACTTACACCAAGTAACAAATACATACTCTTACCCCAAGTAACAAAGACATACCCCGACACCAAGTAACAAAGACATACACTGACACCAAGTCACAAAGACATACACTGACACCCAGTTACAAAGAAATACACTGACACCTAGTAACAAAGGCATACACTGACACCAAGTAACAAAGTCATACACTGACACCAAGCAACAAAGATATACACTTACACCACGTAACAAAGACATGCACTGACACCAAGTAACAAAGACATCCACTGATACCAGGTAACACAGACACACACTTACACCAAGTAACAAAGACATACACTGATCCACAGTAACAAAGACACACACTTACACCAAGTAACAAAGACATACAATGACACCCAGTAACAAAGACATACACTGACACCAAATAAAAAAGACATACTCTGACAACGAGTAACAAAGACATACACTGACACCAACTCACAAAGACATACACTGACACCTAGGAACAAAGACATACTTTGATACCCAGTAACACAGACACACACTGACACCAAGTAACAAAGACATACACTTACACAAAGTAACACAGACATCCACTGACACCAAGTAACAAAGACACAAACTTGCACCAAGTAACAAAGACATACACTGACACCAAGTCACAAAGACATACACTGACACCCAGTAACAAAGAAATACACTGACACCCAGTAACAAAGACATACACTGATACCCAGTAACACAGGCACACACTTACACCAAGTAACAAAGTCATACACTGACACCAAGTAACAAAGACATACACTGACACCAAGTAACAAAGTCATACACTGACACCAAGCAACAAAGATATACACTTACACCACGTAACAAAGACATGCACTGACACCAAGTAACAAAGACATCCACTGATACCAAGTAACACAGACACGCACTTACACCAAGTAACAAAGACATACACTGATCCACAGTAACACAGACACACACTTACACCAAGTAACAAAGACATACAATGACACCCAGTAACAAAGACATACACTGACACCAAATAACAAAGACATACTCAGACAACGAGTAACAAAGACATACACTGACACCAACTCACAAAGACATACACTGACACCTAGGAACAAAGACATACTTTGATACCCAGTAACACAGACACACACTGACACCAAGTAACAAAGACATACACTTACACAAAGTAACACAGACATCCACTGACACCAAGTAACAAAGACACAAACTTGCACAAAGTAACACAGACATCCACTTACACCAAGTAACAAAGACATACAATGACACCCAGTAACAAAGACATACACTGACACCAAATAACAAAGACATACTCAGACAACGAGTAACAAAGACATACACTGACACCAACTCACAAAGACATACACTGACACCCAGTTACAAAGAAATACACTGACACCTAGTAACAAAGACATACACTGACACCAAGTCACAAGGACATACACTGACACCCAGTAACAAAGAAATACACTGACACCCAGTAACAAAGACATACACTGATACCCAGTAACACAGGCACACACTTACACCAAGTAACAAAGTCATACACTGACACCAAGTAACAAAGACATACACTTACACCAAGTAACAAAGACATGCACTGACACCAAGTTACAATGACATCCACTGATGCCCAGGAACACAGACACACACTTACACCAAGTAACAAAGACATACACTGATACCCAGTATCACAGACACAAACTTACACCAAGTAACAAAGACATACACTGACACCAAGTAACAAAGACATACACTTACACCAAGTAACAAAGACATACACTGACACCGAGTAACAAAGACATACACAGACACCAAGTAACAAAGACATACAATTACACCAAGTAACAAAGACATAAACTGATACCCAGTAACACAGACACACACTTACACCAAGTAACAAAGACATACACTGACACCAAAGAACAAAGTCATACACTGACACCAAGTAGCAAAGACATACACTGACACCAAGTCACAAAGACATACACTGACACCAAGGAACAAAGATAAACAGTGATACCCAGTAACAGAGACACACACATACACCAAGTAACACAGACATACACTGACACCAAGTAACAAAGACATACACTTACACCAAGTAACACAGACACACACTTACATCAAGGAACAAAGACATACACTGACACCAAGTAACAAAGACATACACTGATACCCAGTAACACAGACACACACTTACAACAAGTAACAAAGACATACACTGACACCAAGAAACAAAGACATACACTTACCCCAAGTAACAAAGACATACCCTGACACCAAGTGACAAAGACATACACTGACACCAAGACACAAAGACATACACTGACACACAGTAACAAAGAAATACACTGACACCTAGTAACAAAGACATACACTGACATCAAGTAACAAAGTCATACACTGACACCAAGTAACAAAGATATACACTTACACCAAGTAACAAAGACATGCACTGACACCAAGTAACAAAGACATACACTGATCCACAGTAACACAGACACACACTTACACCAAGTAACAAAGACATACACTGACAACAAGTAACAAAGACATACACTGATACCCAGTAACAAAGACATACACTTACACCAAGTAACAAAGACATGCACTGACACCAAGTAACAAAGACATCCACTGATACCCAGTAACACAGGCACACACTTACACCAAGTAACAAATACATACACTGATACCCAGTAACACAGACACACTCTTACACCAAGTAACAAAGACATACACTTACACCAAGTAACAAAGACATACACTGATACCCAGTAACACAGACACACTCTTACACCAAGTAACAAAGACATACACTTACACGAAGTAACAAAGACATACACTGACACCAAGTCAGAAAGACATGCACTGACACCCAGTAACAAAGAAATACACTGACACCAAGTAACAAAGACATACACTGACACCAAGTAACAAAGTCATACACTGACACCAAGTAACAAAGACATACACTGACACCAAGTCACAAAGACATACACTGACACCAAGGAACAAAGACATACAGTGATACCCAGTAACACAGACACACACATACACCAAGTAACAAAGACATACACTGACACCAAGTAACAAAGACATACACTTACCCCAAGTAACAAAGACATACCCTGACACCAAGTAACAAAGACATAAACTGACACCAAGACACAAAGACATACACTGACAGACAGTAACAAAGAAATACACTGACACCTAGTAACAAAGACATACACTGACATCAAGTAACAAAGTCATACACTGACACCAAGTAACAAAGATATACACTTACACCAAGTAACAAAGACATGCACTGACACCAAGTAACAAAGACATACACTGATCCACAGTAACACAGACACACACTTACACCAAGTAACAAAGACATACACTGACAACAAGTAACAAAGACATACACTGACACCCAGTAACAAAGACATACACTTACACCAAGTAACAAAGACATGCACTGACACCCAGTAACAAAGACATCCACTGATACCCAGTAACGCAGACACACACTTACACCAAGTAACAAAGACATACACTGATACCCAGTAACACAGACACACTCTTACACCAAGTAACACAGACACACTCTTACACCCAGTAACAAAGACATACACTTACACCAAGTAACAAAGACATACACTGACACCAAGTCACAAAGACATGCACTGACACCCAGTAAGAAAGAAATACACTGACACCAAGTAACAAAGACATACAATGACACCAAGTAACAAAGACATACACTGATACCCAGCAACATAGACACACACTTACACCAAGTAACAAAGACATACACTGACACCAAGTAACAAAGTCATACACTGACACCAAGTAACAAAGACATACACTGACACCAAGTCACAAAGACATACACTGACACCAAGGAACAAAGACATACAGTGATACCCAGTAACACAGACACACACATACACCAAGTAACAAAGACATACACTGACACCAAGTAACAAAGACATACACTTACACCAAGTAGCAAAGACATACACTGACACCGAGTAACAAAGACATACACTGACACCAAGTAACAAAGACATACACTTACACCAAGTAACAAAGACATACACTGATACCCAGTTACACAGACACGCACTTACACCAAGTAACAAAGACATACACTGACACCAAGTAACAAAGTCATACACTGACACCAAGTAACAAAGACAAACACTGACACCCTGTCACAAAGACATACACCGACAGCAAGGAATAAAGACAGTCAGTGATACCCAGTAACACAGACACACACATACACCAAGTAACAAAGACATACACTGACACCAAGTAACAAAGACATACACTTACACCAAGTAACACAGACACACACTGATACCCAGTAACAGACACACACTTACAACAAGTAACAAAGACATACACTTACACCAAGTAACAAAGACATGCACTTACCCCAAGTAACAAAGACATACACTGACACCAAGTCACAAAGACATACACTGACACCAAGTAACAAAGACATACACTGACACACAGTAACAAAGAAATACACTGACACCTAGTAACAAAGACATACACTGACACCAAGTAACAAAGTCATACACTGACACCAAGTAACAAAGGTATACACTTACACCAAGTAACAAAGACATGCACTGACACCAAGTAACAAACACATCCACTGATACCCAGTAACACAGACACACACTTACAACAAGTAACAAAGACATACACTTACACCAAGTAACAAAGACATACTCTTACCCCAAGTAACAAAGACATACCCCGACACCAAGTAACAAAGACATACACTGACACCAAGTCACAAAGACATACACTGACACCCAGTTACAAAGAAATACACTGACACCTATTAACAAAGGCATACACTGACACCAAGTAACAAAGTCATACACTGACACCAAGCAACAAAGATATACACTTACACCACGTAACAAAGACATGCACTGACACCAAGTAACAAAGACATCCACTGATACCAAGTAACACAGACACACACTTACACCAAGTAACAAAGACATACACTGATCCACAGTAACAAAGACACACACTTACACCAAGTAACAAAGACATACAATGACACCCAGTAACAAAGACATACACTGACACCAAATAAAAAAGACATACTCTGACAACGAGTAACAAAGACATACACTGACACCAACTCACAAAGACATACACTGACACCTAGGAACAAAGACATACTTTGATACCCAGTAACACAGACACACACTGACACCAAGTAACAAAGACATACACTTACACAAAGTAACACAGACATCCACTGACACCAAGTAACAAAGACACAAACTTGCACCAAGTAACAAAGACATACACTGACACCAAGTCACAAAGACATACACTGACACCCAGTAACAAAGAAATACACTGACACCCAGTAACAAAGACATACACTGATACCCAGTAACACAGGCACACACTTACACCAAGTAACAAAGTCATACACTGACACCAAGTAACAAAGACATACACTTACACCAAGTAACAAAGACATGCACTGACACCAAGTTACAATGACATCCACTGATACCCAGTAACACAGACACACACTTACACCAAGTAACAAAGACATACTCTTACCCCAAGTAACAAAGACATACCCCGACACCAAGTAACAAAGACATACACTGACACCAAGTCACAAAGACATACACTGACACCCAGTTACAAAGAAATACACTGACACCTAGTAACAAAGGCATACACTGACACCAAGTAACAAAGTCATACACTGACACCAAGCAACAAAGATATACACTTACACCACGTAACAAAGACATGCACTGACACCAAGTAACAAAGACATCCACTGATACCAAGTAACACAGACACACACTTACACCAAGTAACAAAGACATACACTGATCCACAGTAACAAAGACACACACTTACACCAAGTAACAAAGACATACAATGACACCCAGTAACAAAGACATACACTGACACCAAATAAAAAAGACATACTCTGACAACGAGTAACAAAGACATACACTGACACCAACTCACAAAGACATACACTGACACCTAGGAACAAAGACATACTTTGATACCCAGTAACACAGACACACACTGACACCAAGTAACAAAGACATACACTTACACAAAGTAACACAGACATCCACTGACACCAAGTAACAAAGACACAAACTTGCACCAAGTAACAAAGACATACACTGACACCAAGTCACAAAGACATACACTGACACCCAGTAACAAAGAAATACACTGACACCCAGTAACAAAGACATACACTGATACCCAGTAACACAGGCACACACTTACACCAAGTAACAAAGTCATACACTGACACCAAGTAACAAAGACATACACTGACACCAAGTAACAAAGTCATACACTGACACCAAGCAACAAAGATATACACTTACACCACGTAACAAAGACATGCACTTACACCAAGTAACAAAGACATCCACTGATACCTAGTAACACAGACACGCACTTACACCAAGTAACAAAGACATACACTGATCCACAGTAACACAGACACACACTTACACCAAGTAACAAAGACATACAATGACACCCAGTAACAAAGACATACACTGACACCAAATAACAAAGACATACTCAGACAACGAGTAACAAAGACATACACTGACACCAACTCACAAAGACATACACTGACACCTAGGAACAAAGACATACTTTGATACCCAGTAACACAGACACACACTGACACCAAGTAACAAAGACATACACTTACACAAAGTAACACAGACATCCACTGACACCAAGTAACAAAGACACAAACTTGCACAAAGTAACAAAGACATACACTGACACCAAGTCACAAGGACATACACTGACACCCAGTAACAAAGAAATACACTGACACCCAGTAACAAAGACATACACTGATACCCAGTAACACAGGCACACACTTACACCAAGTAACAAAGTCATACACTGACACCAAGTAACAAAGACATACACTTACACCAAGTAACAAAGACATGCACTGACACCAAGTTACAATGACATCCACTGATACCCAGTATCACAGACACAAACTTACACCAAGTAACAAAGACATACACTGACACCAAGTAACAAAGACAGACACTTACACCAAGTAACAAAGACATACACTGACACCGAGTAACAAAGACATACACTGACACCAAGTAACAAAGACGTACAATTACACCAAGTAACAAAGACATACACTGATACCCAGTAACACAGACACACACTTACACCAAGTAACAAAGACATACACTGACACCAAAGAACAAAGTCATACACTGACACCAAGTAGCAAAGACATACACTGACACCAAGTCACAAAGACATACACTGACACCAAGGAACAAAGATAAACAGTGATACCCAGTAACAGAGACACACACATACACCAAGTAACACAGACATACACTGACACCAAGTAACAAAGACATACACTTACACCAAGTAACACAGACACACACTTACATCAAGGAACAAAGACATACACTGACACCAAGTAACAAAGACATACACTGATACCCAGTAACACAGACACACACTTACAACAAGTAACAAAGACATACACTGACACCAAGAAACAAAGACATACACTTACCCCAAGTAACAAAGACATACCCTGACACCAAGTGACAAAGACATACACTGACACCAAGACACAAAGACATACACTGACACACAGTAACAAAGAAATACACTGACACCTAGTAACAAAGACATACACTGACATCAAGTAACAAAGTCATACACTGACACCAAGTAACAAAGATATAAACTTACACCAAGTAACAAAGACATGCACTGACACCAAGTAACAAAGACATACACTGATCCACAGTAACACAGACACACACTTACACCAAGTAACAAAGACATACACTGACAACAAGTAACAAAGACATACACTGATACCCAGTAACAAAGACATACACTTACACCAAGTAACAAAGACATGCACTGACACCAAGTAACAAAGACATCCACTGATACCCAGTAACACAGGCACACACTTACACCAAGTAACAAAGACATACACTGTTACCCAGTAACACAGACACACTCTTACACCAAGCAACAAAGACATACACTAACACGAAGTAACAAAGACATACACTGACACCAAGTCAGAAAGACATGCACTGACACCCAGTAACAAAGAAATACACTGACACCAAGTAACAAAGACATACACTGACACCAAGTAACAAAGACATACACTGATACCCAGCAACACAGACACACACTTACACAAAGTAACAAAGACATACACTGACACCAAGTAACAAAGTCATACACTGACACCAAGTAACAAAGACATACACTGACACCAAGTCACAAAGACATACACTGACACCAAGGAACAAAGACATACAGTGATACCCAGTAACACAGACACACACATACACCAAGTAACAAAGACATACACTGACACCAAGTAACAAAGACATACACTTACCCCAAGTAACAAAGACATACCCTGACACCAAGTAACAAAGACATAAACTGACACCAAGACACAAAGACATACACTGACACACAGTAACAAAGAAATACACTGACACCTAGTAACAAAGACATACACTGACATCAAGTAACAAAGTCATACACTGACACCAAGTAACAAAGATATACACTTACACCAAGTAACAAAGACATGCACTGACACCAAGTAACAAAGACATACACTGATCCACAGTAACACAGACACACACTTACACCAAGTAACAAAGACATACACTGACAACAAGTAACAAAGACATACACTGACACCCAGTAACAAAGACATACACTTACACCAAGTAACAAAGACATGCACTGACACCCAGTAACAAAGACATCCACTGATACCCAGTAACACAGACACACACTTACACCAAGTAACAAAGACATACACTGATACCCAGTAACACAGACACACTCTTACACCAAGTAACACAGACACACTCTTACACCAAGTAACAAAGACATACACTTACACCAAGTAACAAAGACATACACTGACACCAAGTCACAAAGACATGCACTGACAACCAGTAAGAAAGAAATACACTGACACCAAGTAACAAAGACATACACTGACACCAAGTAACAAAGACATACACTGATACCCAGCAACATAGACACACACTTACACCAAGTAACAAAGACATACACTGACACCAAGTAACAAAGTCATACACTGACACCAAGTAACAAAGACATACACTGACACCAAGTCACAAAGACATACACTGACACCAAGGAACAAAGACATACAGTGATACCCAGTAACACAGACACACACATACACCAAGTAACAAAGACATACACTGACACCAAGTAACAAAGACATACACTTACACCAAGTAGCAAAGACATACACTGACACCGAGTAACAAAGACATACACTGACACCAAGTAACAAAGACATACACTTACACCAAGTAACAAAGACATACACTGATACCCAGTTACACAGACACACACTTACACCAAGTAACAAAGACATACACTGACACCAAGTAACAAAGTCATACACTGACACCAAGTAACAAAGACAAACACTGACACCCTGTCACAAAGACATACACCGACAGCAAGGAATAAAGACAGTCAGTGATACCCAGTAACACAGACACACACATACACCAAGTAACAAAGACATACACTGACACCAAGTAACAAAGACATACACTTACACCAAGTAACACAGACACACACTGATACCCAGTAACAGACACACACTTACAACAAGTAACAAAGACATACACTGACACCGAGTAACAAAGACATGCACTTACCCCAAGTAACAAAGACATACACTGACACCAAGTCACAAAGACATACACTGACACCAAGTAACAAAGACATACAGTGACACACAGTAACAAAGAAATACACGGACACCTAGTAACAAAGACATACACTGACACCAAGTAACAAAGTCATACACTGACACCAAGTAACAAAGGTATACACTTACACCAAGTAACAAAGACATGCACTGACACCAAGTAACAAACACATCCACTGATACCCAGTAACACAGACACACACTTACAACAAGTAACAAAGACATACACTTACACCAAGTAACAAAGACATACTCTTACCCCAAGTAACAAAGACATACCCCGACACCAAGTAACAAAGACATACACTGACACCAAGTCACAAAGACATACACTGACACCCAGTTACAAAGAAATACACTGACACCTAGTAACAAAGGCATACACTGACACCAAGTAACAAAGTCATACACTGACACCAAGCAACAAAGATACACACTTACACCACGTAACAAAGACATGCACTGACACCAAGTAACAAAGACATCCACTGATACCAAGTAACACAGACACACACTTACACCAAGGAACAAAGACATACACTGATCCACAGTAACAAAGACACACACTTACACCAAGTAACAAAGACATACAATGACACCCAGTAACAAAGACATACACTGACACCAAATAAAAAAGACATACTCTGACAACGAGTAACAAAGACATACACTGACACCAACTCACAAAGACATACACTGACACCTAGGAACAAAGACATACTTTGATACCCAGTAACACAGACACACACTGACAACAAGTAACAAAGACATACACTTACACAAAGTAACACAGACATCCACTGAAACCAAGTAACAAAGACACAAACTTGCACCAAGTAACAAAGACATACACTGACACCAAGTCACAAAGACATACACTGACACCCAGTAACAAAGAAATACACTGACACCCAGTAACAAAGACATACACTGATACCCAGTAACACAGGCACACACTTACACCAAGTAACAAAGTCATACACTGACACCAAGTAACAAAGACATACACTTACACCAAGTAACAAAGACATGCACTGACACCAAGTTACAATGACATCCACTGATACCCAGTAACACAGACACACACTTACACCAAGTAACAAAGACATACACTGATACCCAGTATCACAGACACACACTTACACCAAGTAACAAAGACATACACTGACACCAAGTAACAAAGACATACACTTACACCAAGTAACAAAGACATACACTGACACCGAGTAACAAAGACATACACTGACACCAAGTAACAAAGACATACACTTACACCAAGTAACAAAGACATACACTGATACCCAGTAACACAGACACACACATACACCAAGTAACAAAGACATACACTGACACCAAGTATCAAAGTCATACACTGACACCAAGTAACAAAGACATACACTGACACCAAGTCACAAAGACATACACTGACACCAAGGAACAAAGACATACAGTGATACCCAGTAACACAGACACACACATACACCAAGTAACACAGACATACACTGACACCAAGTAACAAAGACATACACTTACACCAAGTAACACAGACACACACTTACATCAAGTAACAAAGACATACACTGACACCAAGTAACAAAGACATACACTTACCCCAAGTAACAAAGACATACCCTGACACCAAGTAACAAAGACATACAATGACACCAAGACACAAAGACATACACTGACACACAGTAACAATGAAATACACTGACACCTAGTAACAAAGACATACACTGACATCAAGTAACAAAGTCATACACTGACACCAAGTAACAAAGATATACACTTACACCAAGTAACAAAGACATGCACTGACACCAAGTAACAAAGACATACACTGATCCACAGTAACACAGACACACACTTACACCAAGTAACAAAGACATACACTGACAACAAGTAAAAAAGACATACACTGATACCCAGTAACAAAGACAGACACTTACACCAAGTAACAAAGACATGCACTGACACCAAGTAACAAAGACATCCACTGATACCCAGTAACACAGACACACACTTACACCAAGTAACAAAGACATACACTGATACCCAGTAACACAGACACACTCTTACACCAAGTAACAAAGACATACACTTACACCAAGTAACAAAGACATACACTGACACCAAGTCAGAAAGACATGCACTGACACCCAGTAACAAAGAAATACACTGACACCAAGTAACAAAGACATACACTGACACCAAGTAACAAAGACATACACTGGTACCCAGCAACACAGACACACACTTACACAAAGTAACAAAGACATACACTGACACCAAGTAACAAAGTCATACACTGACACCAAGTAACAAAGACATACACTGACACCAAGTCACAAAGACATACACTGACACCAAGGAACAAAGACATACAGTGATACCCAGTAACACAGACACACACATACACCAAGTAACAAAGACATACACTGACACCAAGTAACAAAGACATACACTTACCCCAAGTAACAAAGACATACCCTGACACCAAGTAACAAAGACATAAACTGACACCAAGACACAAAGACATACACTGACACACAGTAACAAAGAAATACACTGACACCTAGTAACAAAGACATACACTGACATCAAGTAACAAAGTCATACACTGACACCAAGTAACAAAGATATACACTTACACCAAGTAACAAAGACATGCACTGACACCAAGTAACAAAGACATACACTGATCCACAGTAACACAGACACACACTTACACCAAGTAACAAAGACATACACTGATAACAAGTAACAAAGACATACACTGATACCCAGTAACAAAGACATACACTTACACCAAGTAACAAAGACATGCACTGACAACCAGTAACAAAGACATCCACTGATACCCAGTAACACAGACACACACTTACACCAAGTAACAAAGACATACACTGATACCCAGTAACACAGACACACTCTTACACCAAGTAACACAGACACACTCTTACACCAAGTAACAAAGACATACACTTACACCAAGTAACAAAGACATACACTGACACCAAGTCACAAAGACATACACTGACACCAAGTAACAAAGACATACACTTACACCAAGTAACAAAGACATACACTGATACCCAGTAACACAGACACACACTTACACCAAGTAACAAAGACATACACTGACACCAAGTAACAAAGTCATACACTGACACCAAGTAACAAAGACATACACTGACACCAAGTCACAAAGACATACACTGACACCAAGTAACAAAGACATACACTTACACCAAGTAACAAAGACATACACTGATACCCAGTAACACAGACACACACTTACACCAAGTAACAAAGACATACACTGACACCAAGTAACAAAGTCATACACTGACCCCAAGTAACAAAGACATACACTGACACCAAGTCACAAAGACATACACTGACACCAAGGAACAAAGACATACAGTGATACCCAGTAACACAGACACACACATACACCAAGTAACACAGACATACACTGACACCAAGTAACAAAGACATACACTTACACCAAGTAACACAGACACACACTTACACCAAGTAACAAAGACATACACTGCCACCAAGTAACAAAGACATACACTGATACCCAGTAACACAGACACACACTTACAACAAGTAACAAAGACATACCCTGACACCAAGTAACAAAGACATACACTTACCCAAAGTAACAAAGACATACCCTGACACCAAGTAACAAAGACATACACTGACACCAAGACACAAAGACATACACTGACACACAGTAACAAAGAAATACACTGACACCTAGTAACAAAGACATACACTGACATCAAGTAACAGAGTCATACACTGACACCAAGTAACAAAGATATACACTTACACCAAGTAACAAAGACATGCACTGACACCAAGTAACAAAGACATACACTGATCCACAGTAACACAGACACACACTTACACCAAGTAACAAAGACATACACTGACAACAAGTAACAAAGACATACACTGATACCCAGTAACAAAGACATACACTTACACCAAGTAACAAAGACATGCACTGAGACCAAGTAACAAAGACATCCACTGATACCCAGTAACACAGACACACACTTACACCAAGTAACAAAGACATACACTGATACCCAGTAACACAGACACACTCTTACACCAAGTAACAAAGACATACACTTACACCAAGTAACAAAGACATACACTGACACCAAGTCACAAAGACATGCACTGACACCCAGTAACAAAGAAATACACTGACACCAAGTAACAAAGACATACACTGACATCAAGTAACAAAGTCATACACTGACACCAAGTAACAAAGATATACACTTACACCAAGTAACAAAGACATGCACTGACACCAAGTAACAAAGACATACACTGATCCACAGTAACACAGACACACACTTACACCAAGTAACAAAGACATACACTGATAACAAGTAACAAAGACATACACTGATACCCAGTAACAAAGACATACACTTACACCAAGTAACAAAGACATGCACTGACAACCAGTAACAAAGACATCCACTGATACCCAGTAACACAGACACACACTTACACCAAGTAACAAAGACATACACTGATACCCAGTAACACAGACACACTCTTACACCAAGTAACACAGACACACTCTTACACCAAGTAACAAAGACATACACTTACACCAAGTAACAAAGACATACACTGACACCAAGTCACAAAGACATACACTGACACCAAGTAACAAAGACATACACTTACACCAAGTAACAAAGACATACACTGATACCCAGTAACACAGACACACACTTACACCAAGTAACAAAGACATACACTGACACACAGTAACAAAGAAATACACTGACACCTAGTAACAAAGACATACACTGACATCAAGTAACAAAGTCATACACTGACACCAAGTAACAAAGATATACACTTACACCAAGTAACAAAGACATGCACTGACACAAAGTAACAAAGACATCCACTGATACCCAGTAACACAGACACACACTTACACCAAGTAACAAAGACATACACTGATACCCAGTAACACAGACACACTCTTACACCAAGTAACAAAGACATACACTTACACCAAGTAACAAAGACATACACTTACACCAAGTCACAAAGACATGCACTGACACCCAGTAACAAAGAAATACACTGACACCAAGTAACAAAGACATACACTGACACCAAGTAACAAAGACATACACTGATACCCAGCAACACAGACACACACTTACACCAAGTAACAAAGACATACACTGACACCAAGTAACAAAGTCATACACTGACACCAAGTAACAAAGACATACACTGACACCAAGTCGCAAAGACATACACTGACACCAAGGAACAAAGACATACACTGACACCACGACACAAAGACATACACTGACATCAAGTAACAAAGTCATACACTGACACCAAGTAACAAAGATATACACTTACACCAAGTAACAAAGACATGCACTGACACCAAGTAACAAAGACATACACTTACACCAAGTAACAAAGACATGCACTGACACCAAGTAACAAAGACATCCACTGATACCCAGTAACACAGACACACACTTACACCAAGTAACAAAGACATACACTGATACCCAGTAACACAGACACACTCTTACACCAAGTAACACAGACACACACTTACACCAAGTAACAAAGACATACACTGACTCCAAGTAACTAAGTCATACACTGACACCAAGTAACAAAGACATACACTGACACCAAGTCACAAAGACATACACTGACACCAAGGAACAAAGACATACAGTGATACCCAGTAACACAGAGACACACATACACCAAGTAACAAAGACATACACTGACACCAAGTAACAAAGACATACACTTACACCAAGTAGCAAAGACATACACTGACACCGAGTAACAAAGACATACACTGACACCAAGTAACAAAGACATACACTTACACCAAGTAACAAAGACATGCACTGACACCAAGTAACAAAGACATCCACTGATACCCAGTAACACAGACACACACTTACACCAAGTAACAAAGACATACACTGATACCCAGTAACACAGACACACTCTTACACCAAGTAACACAGACACACACTTACACCAAGTAACAAAGACATACACTGACTCCAAGTAACTAAGTCATACACTGACACCAAGTAACAAAGACATACACTGACACCAAGTCACAAAGACATACACTGACACCAAGGAACAAAGACATACAGTGATACCCAGTAACACAGAGACACACATACACCAAGTAACAAAGACATACACTGACACCAAGTAACAAAGACATACACTTACACCAAGTAGCAAAGACATACACTGACACCGAGTAACAAAGACATACACTGACACCAAGTAACAAAGACATACACTTACACCAAGTAAGAAAGACATACACTGATACCCAGTAACACAGACACACACTTACACCAAGAAACAAAGACATACACTGACACCAAGTAACAAAGTCATACACTGACACCAAGTAACAAAGACAAACACTGACACCCTGTCACAAAGACATAAACCGACAGCAAGGATCAAAGACAGTCAGTGATACCCAGTAACACAGACACACACATACACCAAGTAACAAAGACATACACTTACACCAAGTAACACAGACACACACTTACGCCAAGTAACAAAGACACACACTGACACCAAGTAACAAAGTCATACACAGCCACCCAGTAAAACAGACACACACTTACACCAAGTAACAAAGACATACACTGACACCCAGGAACACAGACACACACTTACACCAAGTAACAAAGTCATACACAGACACCCAGAAAAACAGATACACTCTTACACCAAGTAACAAAGACATACACTGACACCCAGTAACACAGACACACACTGACACCAACGAACAAAGACACGCACTGACACCCAGTAACAAGGACATACACTTACACCCAGTAACACAGACACACACTGACACCTCGTAACACAGACATACACTTACACCAAGTAACAAAGACATACACTGACACCCAGTAACGCAGACGCACACTTACACCAAGTAACAAAGACATAAACTGACTCCCAGTAACACAGACAAACACTTACACCAAGTAACAAAGACATACACTGACACCCAGTAACAAAGACACACACTGACACCAAGTAACAAAGACATACACAGACAACCAGTAACAAAGACATGCACTGACACCCAGTAACAAAGACATACACTGACAGCCAGAAACACAGACACACACTTACCCCAAGTAACAAAGACAAACAATGACACCCAGTAACAAAGACATACACTGACACCAAGTAACAAAGACATACACTGACACCCAGTAACACAGACACACACTTACACCAAGTAACAAAGACATACACTGACACCCAGTAAAAAAGAAGCACACTGACACCAGTAACACAGACACACACTTACACCAAGTAACAAAGCCATACACTGACACCCAGTAAATAAGACACACACTTACACCAAGAAACAAAGACATACACTTACACCCAGTAACATAGACACACACTGACACCAAGTAACAAAGACACGCACTTACACCCAGTAACACAGACATACACTGACACCAAGTAACAAAGACATACAATGACACCAAGTAACAAAGACACACACTGACACCCAGTAACACAGACACACACTGGCACCAAGTAACAAAGACACACACTGACACCCATTAACACAGACACACACTTACACCAAGTAACAAAGACACACACTGACACCCAGTAACAAAAACATACACTGACACCCAGTAACAAAGACATACACTGACACCAAGTAACAAAAACATACACTGACACCAAGTAAAAAAGACAAACACTGACACCATGTAACAAACACATACACTGACACCAAGTAACAAAGACATACACTGACACCCAGTAACAAAGACACACACTTACACCAAGTAGCACAGACATACACTGACACCCAACAACACAGACACACACTTACACAAAGTAACAAAGACACACACTGACATCCAGTAACAAAGACATACACTGACACCAAGTGACAAAGACATACACTGACACCCAGTAACACAGGCACACACTTACACCAAGTAACACAGAAACACAATGACACCCAGTAACACAGACACGCACTTACACCAAGTAACACAGACATACACTGACACCCAGTAACATAGACACAGACTGACACCCAGTAACAAAGTCATACACTGACACCCAGTAACACAGACACACACTTACACCAAGTAACAAAGTCATACACAGACACACAGTAAAACAGACACACACTTACACCAAGTAACAAAGACATACACTGACACCAAGTAACACAGACACACACTGACATCAAGGAACAAAGACACGCACTGACACCCAGTAACAAAGACATACACTTACACCCAGTAACACAGACACACACTGACTCCTAGTAACACAGACATACACTTACACAAAGTAACCAAGACATACACTGACACCCAGTAACACAGACGCACATTTACACCAAGTAACAAAGTCACACACTGACACCCAGTAACAAAGACACACAATTACACCCAGTAACGCAGACATACACTGACACCCAGAAACACAGACACACACTTTCACCAAGTAACAAAGACATGCACTGACACCCAGTAACATAGACACACACTGACACCAAGTAACAAAGGCACGCACTTACATCCAGTCACACAGACATGCACTGACACCAAGTAACAAAGACATACACTGACACCAAGTAACAAAGACACACACTGACACCCAGTAACACAGACACACACTGACACCAAGTAACAAAGACACACACTGACACCCAGTAACAAAGACACACACTGATACCCAGTAACAAAAACATACACTGACACCATGTAACAAAGACATACATTTACACCAAGTAACAAAGATATACACTGACACCAAGTAAAAAAGACACACACTGACACCAAGTAACAAAGACATACACTGACACCCAGTAACAAAGACACACACTTACACCAAGTAACACAGACATACACTGACACCCAGTAACAAAGACATACACTGACACCAAGTGACAAAGACATACACTGACACCCAGTAACACAGGCACACACTTACACCAAGTAACACAGAAACACAATGACACCCAGTAACACAGACACACACTTACACCAAGTAACACAGACATACACTGACACCCAGTAACACAGACACCTACTTACACCCAGTAACAAATACATGCACTGACACTCAGTAATAAAGACATACTCTGACATCCAGTAACACAGACACACACTTACAACAAGTAACAAAGACACACACTAACGCCCAGTAACAGAGACACTCACTTACACCAAGTACCAAAGACATAAACTGACACCCAGTAACACAGACACACACTGATTCCAAGTAACAAAGACACGCACTGACACACAGTACCAAAGACATACATTTACACCCAGTAAAACAGACACACACTGACAACCAGTCACAAAGACATACACTTACACCCAGCAACACAGACATACACTGACACCCAGTAACACAGACATACACTTACACCAAGTAACAAAGACGCACACTGACAACCAGTCACAAAGACATACACTTACACCCACTAACACAGACATCCACTGACACCCAGTAACACAGACATACACTTACACCAAGTAACAAAGACATACACTGACTCCCAGTAACACAGACACACACTTACACCAAGTAACAAAGACATACACTGACACCCAGTAACACAGACACACACTTGCACCAAGAAACTAAGTCACACACTCACCCAGTAACAAAGACAGACACTGACACCAAGTAACAAAGACACACACTGACAACCAGACACAAAGACATACACTTACACCCAGCAACACAGACATACACTGACACCCAGTAACACAGACACACACTTACACCAAGTAACAAAGACATACACTGACTCCCAGTAACACAGACACACACTTACACCAAGTATAAAGACATACACTGACACACAGTAACACAGACACACACTGATTCCATGTAACAAAGACATGCACTGACACCCAGTACCAAAGACATACATTTACACCCAGTAACACAGACATACACTGACACCCAGTAACACAGACATACACTTACACCAAGTAACAAAGACGCACACTGACAACCAGTCACAAAGACATACACTTACACCCAGCAACACAGACATACACTGACACCCAGTAACACAGACATACACTTACACCAAGTAACACAGACATACACTGACACCCAGTAACACAGACAAACACTTACACCAAGTAACAAAGACATACACTGACACCCAGTAACACAGACACACACTTGCACCAAGAAACTAAGTCACACACACCTAGTAACAAAGACAGACACTGACACCAAGTAACAAAGACACACACTGACAAGATGTAACAAAGTCATACACAGACACCAAGTAAAACAGACACACACTGACACCAAGTAACAAAGACATTCACTGACACCCAGTAACACAGACACACACTTACACCAAGTAACAAAGTCATACACAGACACCCAGTAAAACAGACACACACTTACACCAAGTAACAAAGACATACACTGACACCCAGTAACACAGACGCACACCTACACCAAGTAACAAAGACACACACTGACACCCAGTAACAAAGACATACAATTACACTCAGTAACACAGACATACACTGACAACCAGAAACACAGACACACACTGACACCAAGTAACAAACACATACACTGACACCCAGTAACACAGACGCACACCAACACCAAGTAACAAAGACACACACTGACACCCAGTAACAAAGACATACAATTACACCCAGTAACACAGACATACACTGACACCCAGAAACACAGACATACACTGACACCAAGTAACAAAGACATACACTGACTCCCAGTAACACAGACACACACTTAGACCAAGTAATAAAGACATACACTGACACCCAGTAACACAGACACACACTTGCACCAAGAAACTAAGTCACACACACACACCCAGTAACAAAGACAGACACTGACACCAAGTAACAAAGACACACACTGACACCAAGCAACAAAGACATACACTGACACACAGTAGCACAGACACACACTGACACCAAGTAACAAAGACATACACAGACAACCAGTAACAAAGACATGCACTAACACCCAGTAACACAGACACACACTTACACCAAGTAACAAAGACACACACTGACACCCAGTAACAAAGACATGCACTGACACCAAGTAACAAAGACAGACACTGGCACCCAGTACCACAGATACAGACTGACACCAAGGAACAAAGACATACACAGACACCAAGTAAAAAAGACACACACTGACACCCAGTAACAAAGACATACACTGACAGCCAGAAACACAGACACACACTTACACCAAGTAACAAAGACAAACAATGACACCCAGTAACAAAGACATACACTGACACCCAGCAACACAGACATACACTGACACCCAGTAACACAGACATACACTTACACCAAGTAACAAAGACATACACTGACTCCTAGTAACACAGACACACACTTACACCAAGTAACAAAGACATACACTGACTCCCAGTAACACAGACACACACTTAAACCAAGTACCAAAGACATACACTGACACCCAGTAACACAGATACACACTGATTCCAAGTAACAAAGACACGCACTGACAACCAGTAACACAGACACACACTTACACCAAGTAACAAAGACAAACAATGACACCCAGTAACACAGACATACACTGACACCCAGCAACACAGACATACACTGACACCCAGTATCACAGACATACACTTACACCAAGTAACAAAGACATACACTGACTCCCAGTAACACAGACACACACTTACACCAAGTAACAAAGACATACACTGACACCCAGTAAAAAAGACACACACTTACACCAAGAAACAAAGACATGCACTGACACCCAGTAACACAGACAAACACTTACACCAAGTAACAAAGACACACACTGACAACCAGTAACACAGACACACACTTACACCAAGTAACACAGCCATACACTGACACCCAGTAACACAGACACCTACTTACCCCCAGTAACAAAGACATACACTGACAGCCAGAAACACAGACACACACTTACACCAAGTAACAAAGACACACACTGACAACCAGTAACACAGACACAAACTTTCACCAAGTAACAAAGATAAACAATGACACCCAGCAACAAAGACATACACTGACACCAAGTAACAAAGACAAACACTGACACCCAGAAACACAGACACACACTTACACCAAGTAACAAAGGCACACACTGACAACCAGTAACACAGACACACACTTAAACCAAGTAACAAAGACATACACTGACACCCAGTAAAAAAGACACACACTTACGTCAAGAAACAAAGACATGCACTGAAACCCAGTAACACAGACACACACTGACACCCCGTAACACAGACACACAATGACACCCAGTAACACAGACAAACACTTACACCAAGTAGCACTGACAGACACTGACACCCAGTAACGCAAACACCTACTTACACAAAGTAACAAAGACATACACTGACACTCAGTAACAAAGACATACTCTGACACCCAGTAACACAGACACACACTTATACCAAGTAACAAAGACACACACAGACACCCAGTAACAGAGATACACCCTTACACCAAGTAACAAAGACACACACTGACACCCAGTAGCAAAAACATACACTGACACCATGTAACAAAGACATACACTGAGAACAAGTAAAAAAGACACACACTGACACCAAGAAACAAAGACATACACTGACACCCAGTAACAAAGACACACACTTACACCAAGTAACGCAGACATACACTGACACCCAGCAACACAGACACACACTTACACCAAGTAACAAAGACACACACTGACACCCAGTAACAAAAACATACACTGACACCATGTAACAAAGACATACACTGACACCAAGTAACAAAAACATACACTGACACCAAGTAAAAAAGACACACACTGACACCAATTAAAAAAGACATACACTGACACCAAGTAACAAAGACATACACTGACACCCAGTAACAAAGACACACACTTACACCAAGTAACACAGACACACACAATGACATCCAGTAACACAGACACACACTTACACCAAGTAACACAGACATACACTGACACCCAGTAACACAGACACCTACTTACACCCAGCAACAAAGACATACACTGACACTCAGTAATAAAGACATACTCTGACATCCAGTAACACAGACACACACTTACAACAAGTAACAAAGACACACACTGACACCCAGTAACAGAGACACACTCTTACACCAAGTAACAAAGACATCCACTGACACCCAGTAACACAGACACACACTGATTCCAAGTAACAAAGACACGACCTGACACCCAGTACCAAAGACATTCATTTACACCCAGTAACACAGACATACACTGACACCCAGTAACACAGACATACACTTACACCAAGGAACAAAGACATACACTGACAACCAGTAACACTGACACACACTTACACCAAGTAACAAAGACACACACTGACACCCAGTCACAAAGTCATACACTGACACCCAGCAACACATACATACACTGACACCCTGTAACACAGACATACACTTACACCAAGTAACAAAGACATGCACTGACTCCCAGTAACACAGACACACACTTACACCAAGTAACAAAGACATACACTGACACCCATTAACACAGACACACACTTGGACCAAGAAACTAAGTCACACACACACCCAGTAACAAAGACAGACACTGACACCAAGTAACAAAGACACACACTGACACCAAGTAACAAAGACATACACTGACACCCAGTAACACAGACACACACTGACACCAAGTAACAAAGACATACACAGACAACCAGTAACAAAGACATGCACTGACACCCAGTAACACAGACACACACTTACACCAAGTAACAAAGACACACACTGACACCCAGTAACAAAGACATACACTGACACCAAGTAACAAAGACAGACACTGACACCCAGTACCACAGATACAGACTGACACCAAGTAACAAAGACATGCAGTGACACCCAGTAACAAAGACATACACTGACAGCCAGAAACACAGACACACACTTACACCAAGTAACAAAGACACACACTGACAACCAGTAACACAGACACACACTTACACCAAGTAACACAGACATACACTGACACCCAGTAACACAGACACCTACTTACACCCAGTAACAAAGATATACACTGACACTCAGTAATAAAGACATACTCTGACATCCAGGAAAACAGACACACACTTACAACAAGTAACAAAGACACACACTGACACCCAGTAACAGAGACACTCACTTACACCAAGTACCAAAGACATACACTGACACCCAGTATCACAGACACACACTGATTCCAAGTAACAAAGACACGCACTGACACCCAGTACCAAAGACATACATTTACACCCAGTAAAACAGACATACACTGACACCCAGTAACACAGACATACACTGACACCAAGTAACAAAGACACACACTGACAACCAGTCACAAAGACATACACTTACACCCAGCAACACAGACATACACTGACACCCAGTAACACAGACATACACTTACACCAAGTAACAAAGACATACACTGACTCCCAGTAACACAGACACACACTAACACCAAGTAACAAAGACATACACAGACACCCAGTAAAACAGACACACACTTACACCAAGTAACAAAGTCATACACAGACACCCAGTAAAACAGACACACACTTACACCAAGTAACAAAGACATGCACTGACACCCAATAACACAGACACACACTGACACCAAGGAACAAAGACACGCACTGACACCCAGTAACAAAGAAATACAATTACACCCAGTAACACAGACACACACTGACACCTAGTAACACTGACATACACTTACACCAAGTAACAAAGTCATACACAGACACCCAGTAAAACAGACACACACTTACACCAAGTAACAAAGACATGCACTGACACCCAGTAACACAGACACACACTGACACCAAGGAACAAAGACACGCACTGACACCCAGTAACAAAGACATACAATTACACCCAGTAACACAGACACACACTGACACCTAGTAACACAGACGCACACCTACACCAAGTAACAAAGACATACACTGACACCCAGTAACACAGACGCACACCTACACCAAGTAACAAAGACACACACTGACACCAAGTAACAAAGACATACAATTACACCCAGTAACACAGACATACACTGACACCCAGAAACACAGACACACACTGACACCAAGTAACAAAGACATACACTGACTGCCAGTAACACAGACACACACTTACACCAAGTAACAAAGACATACAAAGACACCCAGTAACACAGGCACACACTTGCACCAAGAAACTAAGTCACACACACACCCAGTAACAAAGACAGGCACTGACACCAAGTAACAAAGACACACACTGACACAAAGCAACAAAGACATACACTGACACCCAGTAACACAGACACACACTGACACCAAGTAACAAAGACATACACAGACAACCAGTAACAAAGACATGCACTGACACCCAGTAACACAGACACACACTTACACCAAGTAACAAAGACACACACTGACACCCAGTAACAAAGACATGCACTGACACCAAGTAACAAAGACAGACACTGTCACCCAGTACCACAGATACATACTGACACCAAGTAACAAAGACAGACAGTGACACCCAGTAACAAAGACATACACTGACAGCCAGAAACACAGACACAGACTTACACCAAGTAACAAAGACAAACAATGACACCCAGCAACAAAGACATACACTGACACCAAGTAACAAAGACATACACTGACACCCAGTAACACAAACACACAATTACACCAAGTAACAAAGACACACACTGACACCCAGTAACAAAGACATACACTGACACCAAGTAACAAAGACAGACACTGACACCCTGTACCACAGATACAGACTGACACCAAGTAACAAAGACATGCAGTGACACCCAGTAACAAAGACATACACTGACAGCCAGAAACACAGACACACACTTACACCAAGTAACAAAGACACACACTGACAACCAGTAACACAGACACACACTTACACCAAGTAACACAGACATACACTGACACCCAGTAACACAGACACCTACTTACACCCAGTAACAAAGATATACACTGACACTCAGTAATAAAGACATACTCTGACATCCAGGAAAACAGACACACACTTACAACAAGTAACAAAGACACACACTGACACCCAGTAACAGAGACACTCACTTACACCAAGTACCAAAGACATACACTGACACCCAGTAACACAGACACACACTGATTCCAAGTAACAAAGACACGCACTGACACCCAGTACCAAAGACATACATTTACACCCAGTAAAACAGACATACACTGACACCCAGTAACACAGACATACACTGACACCAAGTAACAAAGACACACACTGACAACCAGTCACAAAGACATACACTTACACCCAGCAACACAGACATACACTGACACCCAGTAACACAGACATACACTTACACCAAGTAACAAAGACATACACTGACTCCCAGTAACACAGACACACACTTACACCAAGTAACAAAGACATACACTGACACCCAGAAAAACGGACACACACTTACACCAAGTAACAAAGTCATACACAGACACCCAGTAAAACAGACACACACTTACACCAAGTAACAAAGACATGCACTGACACCCAATAACACAGACACACACTGACACCAAGGAACAAAGACACGCACTGACACCCAGTAACAAAGAAATACAATTACACCCAGTAACACAGACACACACTGACACCTAGTAACACTGACATACACTTACACCAAGTAACAAAGTCATACACAGACACCCAGTAAAACAGACACACACTTACACCAAGTAACAAAGACATGCACTGACACCCAGTAACAAAGACATACAATTACACCCAGTAACACAGACACACACTGACACCTAGTAACACAGACATACACTTACACCAAGTAACAAAGACATACACTGACACCCAGTAACACAGACGCACACCTACACCAAGTAACAAAGACACACACTGACACCAAGTAACAAAGACATACAATTACACCCAGTAACACAGACATACACTGACACCCAGAAACACAGACACACACTGACACCAAGTAACAAAGACATACACTGACTGCCAGTAACACAGACACACACTTACACCAAGTAACAAAGACATACACTGACACCCAGTAACACAGGCACACACTTGCACCAAGAAACTAAGTCACACACACACCCAGTAACAAAGACAGGCACTGACACCAAGTAACAAAGACACACACTGACACCAAGCAACAAAGACATACACTGACACCCAGTAACACAGACACACACTGACACCAAGTAACAAAGACATACACAGACAACCAGTAACAAAGACATGCACTGACACCCAGTAACACAGACACACACTTACACCAAGTAACAAAGACACACACTGACACCCAGTAACAAAGACATGCACTGACACCAAGTAACAAAGACAGACACTGACACCCAGTACCACAGATACATACTGACACCAAGTAACAAAGACAGACAGTGACACCCAGTAACAAAGACATACACTGACAGCCAGAAACACAGACACAGACTTACACCAAGTAACAAAGACAAACAATGACACCCAGCAACAAAGACATACACTGACACCCAGTAACACAGACACACACTTACACCAAGTAACAAAGGCACACACTGACAACCAGTAACACAGACACACACTTACACCAAGTAACAAAGACATACACTGACACCCAGTAAAAAAGACACACACTTGCACCAAGAAACAAAGACATGCACTGAAACCCAGTAACACAGACACACACTGACACCCCGTAACACAGACACACAATGACACCCAGTAACACAGACAAAGACTTACACCAAGTAGCACTGACAGACACTGACACCCAGTAACGCAAACACCTACTTACACCAAGTAACAAAGACATACACTGACACTCAGAAACAAAGACACACACTTATACCAAGTAACGAAGACACACACAGACACCCAGTAACAGAGATACACCCTTACACCAAGTAACAAAGACACACACTGACACCCAGTAGCAAAAACATACACTGACACCATGTAACAAAGACATACACTGACACCAAGTAACAAAGACACACACTGACAACCAGTCACAAAGACATACACTTACACCCAGCAACACAGACATACACTGACACCCAGTAACACAGACACACACTTACACCAAGTAACAAAGACATACACTGACACCCAGTAAAACAGACACACACTTACACCAAGTAACAAAGTCATACACAGACACCCAGTAAAACAGACACACACTTACACCAAGTAACAAAGACATGCACTGACACCCAATAACACAGACACACACTGACACCAAGGAACAAAGACACGCACTGACACCCAGTAACAAAGAAATACAATTACACCCAGTAACACAGACACACACTGACACCTAGTAACACTGACATACACTTACACCAAGTAACAAAGTCATACACAGACACCCAGTAAAACAGACACACACTTACACCAAGTAACAAAGACATGCACTGACACCCAGTAACACAGACACACACTGACACCAAGGAACAAAGACACGCACTGACACCCAGTAACAAAGACATACAATTACACCCAGTAACACAGACACACACTGACACCTAGTAACACAGACATACACTTACACCAAGTAACAAAGACATACACTGACACCCAGTAACACAGACGCACACCTACACCAAGTAACAAAGACACACACTGACACCAAGTAGCAAAGACATACAATTACACCCAGTAACACAGACATACACTGACACCCAGAAACACAGACACACACTGACACCAAGTAACAAAGACATACACTGACTGCCAGTAACACAGACACACACTTACACCAAGTAACAAAGACATACACTGACACCCAGTAACACAGGCACACACTTGCACCAAGAAACTAAGTCACACACACACCCAGTAACAAAGACAGGCACTGACACCAAGTAACAAAGACACACACTGACACCAAGCAACAAAGACATACACTGACACCCAGTAACACAGACACACACTGACACCAAGTAACAAAGACATACACAGACAACCAGTAACAAAGACATGCACTGACACCCAGTAACACAGACACACACTTACACCAAGTAACAAAGACATGCACTGACACCCAGTAACACAGACACACACTGACACCAAGGAACAAAGACACGCACTGACACCCAGTAACAAAGACATACAATTACACCCAGTAACACAGACACACACTGACACCTAGTAACACAGACATACACTTACACCAAGTAACAAAGACATACACTGACACCCAGTAACACAGACGCACACCTACACCAAGTAACAAAGACACACACTGACACCAAGTAGCAAAGACATACAATTACACCCAGTAACACAGACATACACTGACACCCAGAAACACAGACACACACTGACACCAAGTAACAAAGACATACACTGACTGCCAGTAACACAGACACACACTTACACCAAGTAACAAAGACATACACTGACACCCAGTAACACAGGCACACACTTGCACCAAGAAACTAAGTCACACACACACCCAGTAACAAAGACAGGCACTGACACCAAGTAACAAAGACACACACTGACACCAAGCAACAAAGACATACACTGACACCCAGTAACACAGACACACACTGACACCAAGTAACAAAGACATACACAGACAACCAGTAACAAAGACATGCACTGACACCCAGTAACACAGACACACACTTACACCAAGTAACAAAGACACACACTGACACCCAGTAACAAAGACATGCACTGACACCAAGTAACAAAGACAGACACTGACACCCAGTACCACAGATACATACTGACACCAAGTAACAAAGACAGACAGTGACACCCAGTAACAAAGACATACACTGACAGCCAGAAACACAGACACAGACTTACACCAAGTAACAAAGACAAACAATGACACCCAGCAACAAAGACATACACTGACACCAAGTAACAAAGACATACACTGACACCCAGTAACACAGACACACACTTACACCAAGTAACAAAGGCACACACTGACAACCAGTAACACAGACACACACTTACACCAAGTAACAAAGACATACACTGACACCCAGTAAAAAAGACACACACTTGCACCAAGAAACAAAGACATGCACTGAAACCCAGTAACACAGACACACACTGACACCCCGTAACACAGACACACAATGACACCCAGTAACACAGACAAAGACTTACACCAAGTAGCACTGACAGACACTGACACCCAGTAACGCAAACACCTACTTACACCAAGTAACAAAGACATACACTGACACTCAGAAACAAAGACACACACTTATACCAAGTAACAAAGACACACACAGACACCCAGTAACAGAGATACACCCTTACACCAAGTAACAAAGACACACACTGACACCCAGTAGCAAAAACATACACTGACACCATGT
Organism: Heterodontus francisci; assembly: GCF_036365525.1. Classification (NCBI taxonomy): domain Eukaryota; kingdom Metazoa; phylum Chordata; class Chondrichthyes; order Heterodontiformes; family Heterodontidae; genus Heterodontus; species Heterodontus francisci. The sequence goes on from NC_090395.1 coordinate 398,469, forward strand.
AACAAAGACATACACTGACACCAAGTAAAAAAGACACAAACTGACACCAAGTAAAAAAGACACACACTGACACCAAGTAAAAAAGACATACACTGACACCAAGTAACAAAGACATACACTGACACCCAGTAACAAAGACACACACTTACACCAAGTAACGCAGACATACACTGACACCCAGTAACACAGACACACACTTACACCAAGTAACAAAGACAAACACAGACACCCAGTAACAGAGACACACATTTACACCAAGTAACAAAGACACACACTGACACCCAGTAACAAAAACATACACTGACACCATGTAACAAAGACATACACTGACACCAAGTAACAAAAACATACACAGACACCAAGTAAAAAAGACACACACTGACACCAATTAAAAAAGACATACATTGACACCAAGTAACAAAGACATACACTGACACCCAGTAACAAAGACACACACTTACACCAAGTAACACAGACACACACAATGACATCCAGTAACAAAGACATACACTGACAGCAAGTGACAAAGACATACACTTACACCCAGTAACACAGGCACACAATTACACCAAGTAACACAGAAACACAATGACACCCAGTAACACAGACACACACTTACACCAAGTAACACAGACATACACTGACACCCAGTAACACAGACACCTACTTACACCCAGCAACAAAGACATACACTGACACTCAGTAATAAAGACATACTCTGACATCCAGTAACACAGACACACACTTACAACAAGTAACAAAGACACACACTGACACCCAGTAACAGAGACACACACTTACAACAAGTAACAAAGACATCCACTGACACCCAGTAACACAGACATACACTGACACCCAGTAACACAGACATACACTTACACCAAGTAACAAAGACACACGCTGACACCCAGTCACAAAGACATACACTGACACCCAGCAACACAGACATACACTGACACCCAGTAACACAGACATACACTTACACCAAGTAACAAAGACATGCACTGACTCCCAGTAACACAGACACACACTTACACCAAATAACAATGACATACACTGACACCCAGTAACACAGACACACACTTGGACCAAGAAACTAAGTCACACACACACCCAGTAACAAAGACAGACACTGACACCAAGTAACAAAGACACACACTGACACCAAGTAACAAAGACATACACTGACACCCAGTAACACAGACACACACTGACACCAAGTAACAAAGACATACACAGACAACCAGTAACAAAGACATGCACTGACACCCAGTAACACAGACACACACTTACACCAAGTAACAAAGACACACACTGACACCCAGTAACAAAGACATACACTGACACCAAGTAACAAAAACAGACACTGACACCCACTACCACGGATACAGACTGACACCAAGTAACAAAGACATACAGTGACACCAAGTAACAAAGACATACACTGACAGCCAGAAACACAGACACACACTTACACCAAGTAACAAAGACACACACTGACAACCAGTAACACAGACGCACACTTACACCAAGTAACACAGACATACACTGACACCCAGTAACACAGACACCTACTTACTCCCAGTAACAAAGACATACACTGACACTCAGTAATAAAGACATACTCTGACATCCAGTAACACAGACACACACTTACAACAAGTAACAAAGACACACACTGACACCCAGTAACAGAGACACTCACTTACACCAAGTACCAAAGACATACACTGACACCCAGTAACACAGACACACACGGATTCCAAGTAACAAAGACACGCACTGACACCCAGTACCAAAGACATACATTTACACCCAGTAAAACAGACATACACTGACACCCAGTAACACAGACATACACTTACACCAAGTAACAAAGACACACACTGACAACCAGTCACAAAGACATACACTTACACCCAGCAACACAGACATACACTGACACCCAGTAACACAGACATACACTTACACCAAGTAACAAAGACATACACTGACACCCAGTAACACAGACACACACTGACACCAAGGAACAAAGACACGCACTGACACCCAGTAACAAAGACATACAATTACACCCAGTAACACAGACACACACTGACACCTAGCAACACAGACATACACTTACACCAAGTAACAAAGACATACACTGACACCCAGTAACACAGACGCACACCTACACCAAGTAACAAAGACACACACTGAAACCCAGTAACAAAGACATACAATTACACCCAGTAACACAGACATACACTGACACCCAGAAACACAGACACACACTGACACCAAGTAACAAAGACATACACTGACTGCCAGTAACACAGACACACACTTACACCAAGTAACAAAGACATACACTGACACCCAGTAACACAGACACACACTTGCACCAAGAAACTAAGTCACACACACACCCAGTAACAAAGACAGGCACTGACACCAAGTAACAAAGACACACACTGACACCAAGCAACAAAGACATAAACTGACACCCAGTAACACAGACACACACTGACACCAAGTAACAAAGACATACACAGACAACCAGTAACAAAGACATGCACTGACACCCAGTAACACAGACACACACTTACACCAAGTAACAAAGACAGACACTGACACCCAGTACCACAGATACAGATGACACCAAGTAACAAAGACATACATTGACACCCAGTAACAAAGACATACACTGACAGCCAGAAACACAGACACACACTTACACCAAGTAACAAAGACAAACAATGACACCCAGCAACAAAGACATACACTGACACCAAGTAACAAAGACATACGCTGACAGCCAGAAACACAGACACACACTTACACCAAGTAACAAAGACACACACTGACAACCAGTAACACAGACACACACTTACACCAAGTAACACAGACATACACTGACACCCAGTAACACAGACACCTACTTACACCCAGTAACAAAGACATACACTGACACTCAGTAATAAAGACATACTCCGACATCCAGTAACACAGACACACACTTACAACAAGTAACAAAGACACACACTGACACCCAGTAACAGAGACACTCACTTACACCAAGTACCAAAGACATACACTGACACCCAGTAACACAGACACACACTGATTCCAAGTAACAAAGACACGCACTGACACCCAGTACCAAAGACATACATTTACACCCAGTAAAACAGACATACACTGACACCCAGTAACACAGACATACACTTACACCAAGTAACAAATACACACACTGACAACCAGTCACAAAGACATACACTTACACCCAGCAACACAGACATACACTGACACCCAGTAACACAGACATACACTTACACCAAGTAACAAAGACATACACTGACACCCAGTAACACAGACATACACTGACACCCAGAAACACAGACACACACTGACACCAAGTAACAAAGACATACACTGACTGCCAGTAACACAGACACACACTTACACCAAGTAACAAAGACATACACTGACACCCAGTAACACAGACACACACTTGCACCAAGAAACTAAGTCACACACACACCCAGTAACAAAGACAGGCACTGACACCAAGTAACAAAGACACACACTGACACCAAGCAACAAAGACATACACTGACACCCAGTAACATAGACACACACTGACACCAAGTAACAAAGACTTACACAGACAACCAGTAACAAAGACATGCACTGACTCCCAGTAACACAGACACACACTTACACCAAGTAACAAAGACACACACTGACACCCAGTAACAAAGACATGTACTGACACCAAGTAACAAAGACAGACACTGACACCCAGTACCACAGATACAGATGACACCAAGTAACAAAGACATACATTGACACCCAGTAACAAAGACATACACTGACAGCCAGAAACACAGACACACACTTACACCAAGTAACAAAGACAAACAATGACACCCAGCAACAAAGACATACACTGACACCAAGTAACAAAGACATACACTGACACCCAGTAACACAGACACACACTTACACCACGTAACAAAGGCACACACTGACAACCAGTAACAGAGACACACACTTACACCAAGTAACAAAGACATACACTGACACCCAATAAAAAAGACACACACTTACACCAAGAAACAAAGTCATGCACTGACATCCAGTAACACAGACACACACTGACACCCCATAACACAGAAACACAATGACACCCAGTAACACAGACATACACTTACACCAAGTAACAAAGACATACACTGACACCCAGTAACACAGACACACACTTACACCAAGTAACAAAGACATACACTGACACCCAGTAAAAAAGACACACACTTACACCAAGAAACAAAGACATGCACTGACACCCAGTAACACAGACAAACACTTACACCAAGTAACAAAGACACACACTGACAACCAGTAACACAGACACACACTTACACCAAGTAACACAGCCATACACTGACACCCAGTAACACAGACACCTACTTACCCCCAGTAACAAAGACATACACTGACAGCCAGAAACACAGACACACACTTACACCAAGTAACAAAGACACACACTGACAACCAGTAACACAGACACAAACTTTCACCAAGTAACAAAGACAAACAATGACACCCAGCAACAAAGACATACACTGACACCAAGTAACAAAGACATACACTGACACCCAGTAACACAGACACACACTTACACCAAGTAACAAAGGCACACACTGACAACCAGTAACACAGACACACACTTAAACCAAGTAACAAAGACATACACTGACACCCAGTAAAAAAGACACACACTTACGTCAAGAAACAAAGACATGCACTGAAACCCAGTAACACAGACACACACTGACACCCCGTAACACAGACACACAATGACACCCAGTAACACAGACAAACACTTACACCAAGTAGCACTGACAGACACTGACACCCAGTAACGCAAACACCTACTTACACCAAGTAACAAAGACATACACTGACACTCAGTAACACAGACACGCACTTATACCAAGTAACAAAGACACACACAGACACCCTGTAACAGAGACACACAGTTACACCAAGTAACAAGGACACACACTGACACCCAGTAACAAAAACATACACTGACACCATGTAACAAAGACATACACTGACACCAAGTAACAAAGACATACACTGACACCAATTAAAATGACACTCACTGACACCAAGTAAAAAAGACATGCACTGACACCAAGTAACAAAGACATACACTGACACCCATTAACAAAGACACACACTTACACTAAGTAACACAGACATCCACTGACACCCAGTAACACAGACACACACTTACACCATGTAACAAAGACACACACTGACATCCAGTAACAAAGACATACACTGACACCAAGTGACAAAGACATACACTGACACCCAGTAACACAGACACCTACTTACACCGAGTAACAAAGACATACACTGACACTCAGGAATAAAGACATACTCTGACATCCAGTAACACAGACACACACTTACAACAAGTAACAAAGACACACACTGACACCCAGCAACAGAGACACACACTTACACCAAGTAACAAAGACATACACTGACACCCAGTAACACAGACACACACTGATTCCAAGTTCCAAAGACACGCACTGACACCCAGTACCAAAGACATACATTTACACCCAGTAACACAGACATACACTGACACCCAGTAACACAGACATACACTTACACCAAGTAACAAAGACATGCACTGACAACCAGTAACACTGACACACACTTACACCAAGTAACAAAGACTCACACTGACACCCAGTAAAAAAGACACACACTTACACCAAGAAACAAAGACATGCACTGACACCCAGTAACACAGACAAACACTTACACCAAGTAACAAAGACACACACTGACAACCAGTAACACAGACACACACTTACACCAAGTAACAAAGACATACACTGACACCCAATAAAAAAGACACACACTTACACCAAGAAACAAAGTCATGCACTGACATCCAGTAACACAGACACACACTGACACCCCATAACACAGAAACACAATGACACCCAGTAACACAGACATACACTTACACCAAGTAACAAAGACATACACTGACTCCCAGTAACACAGACACACACTTACACCAAGTAACAAAGACATACACTGACACCCAGTAAAAAAGACACACACTTACACCAAGAAACAAAGACATGCACTGACACCCAGTAACACATACAAACACTTACACCAAGTAACAAAGACACACACTGACAACCAGTAACACAGACACACACTTACACCAAGTAACACAGCCATACACTGACACCCAGTAACACAGACACCTACTTACCCCCAGTAACAAAGACATACACTGACAGCCAGAAACACAGACACACACTTACACCAAGTAACAAAGACACACACTGACAACCAGTAACACAGACACAAACTTTCACCAAGTAACAAAGACAAACAATGACACCCAGCAACAAAGACATACACTGACACCAAGTAACAAAGACATACACTGACACCCAGTAACACAGACACACACTTACACCAAGTAACAAAGGCACACACTGACAACCAGTAACACAGACACACACTTAAACCAAGTAACAAAGACATGCACTGAAACCCAGTAACACAGACACACACTGACACCCCGTAACACAGACACACAATGACACCCAGTAACACAGACAAACACTTACACCAAGTAGCACTGACAGACACTGACACCCAGTAACGCAAACACCTACTTACACCAAGTAACAAAGACATACACTGACACTCAGTAACACAGACACGCACTTATACCAAGTAACAAAGACACACACAGACACCCTGTAACAGAGACACACAGTTACACCAAGTAACAAAGACACACACTGACACCCAGTAACAAAAACATACACTGACACCATGTAACAAAGACATACACTGACACCAAGTAACAAAGACATACACTGACACCAATTAAAATGACACTCACTGACACCAAGTAAAAAAGACATACACTGACACCAAGTAACAAAGACATACACTGACACCCAGTTACAAAGACACACACTTACACTAAGTAACACAGACATCCACTGACACCCAGTAACACAGACACACACTTACACCATGTAACAAAGACACACACTGACATCCAGTAACAAAGACATACACTGACACCAAGTGACAAAGACATACACTGACACCCAGTAACACAGACACCTACTTACACCGAGTAACAAAGACATACACTGACACTCAGGAATAAAGACATACTCTGACATCCAGTAACACAGACACACACTTACAACAAGTAACAAAGACACACACTGACACCCTGCAACAGAGACACACACTTACACCAAGTAACAAAGACATACACTGACACCCAGTAACACAGACACACACTGATTCCAAGTTCCAAAGACACGCACTGACACCCAGTACCAAAGACATACATTTACACCCAGTAACACAGACATACACTGACACCCAGTAACACAGACATACACTTACACCAAGTAACAAAGACATGCACTGACAACCAGTAACACTGACACACACTTACACCAAGTAACAAAGACTCACACTGACACCCAGTCACAAAGACATACACTTACACCCAGCAACACAGACATACACTGACACCCAGTAACACAGACATACACTTACAACAAAGTAACAAAGACATACACTGACTCCCAGTAACACAGACACACACTTGGACCAAGAAACTAAGTCACGCACACACCCAGTAACAAAGACAGACACTGACACCAAGTAACAAAGACCCACACTGACACCAAGTAACAAAGACATACACTGACACCCAGTAACACAGACACACACTGACACCAAGTAACAAAGACATACACAGACAAGCAGTAACAAAGACATGCACTGACACCCAGTAACACAGACACACACTTACACCAAGTAACAAAGACACACACTGACACCCAGTAACAAAGACATACACTGACACCAAGTAACAAAGACAGACACTGACACCCAGTAACACAGATACAGACTGAAACCAAGTAACAAAGACATACAGTGACACCCAGTAACAAAGACATACACTGATAGCCAGAAACACAGACACACACTTACACCAAGTAACAAAGACACACACTGACAACCAGTAACACAGACACACACTTACACCAAGTAACAAAGACATACACTGACACCCAGTAAAAAAGACACACACTTACACCAAGAAACAAAGACATGCACTGACACCCAGTAACACAGACACACACTGACACCCCGTAACACAGACACACAATGACACCCAGTAACACAGACAAACACTTACACCAAGTAGCACAGACAGACACTGACACCCAGTAACACAGACACCTACTTACACCAAGTAACAAAGACATACACTGACACTCAGTAACAAAGACATACTCTGACACCCAGTAACACAGTCACACACTTACACCAAGTAACAAAGACACACACTGACACCCAGTAACAGAGACACACACTTACACCAAGTAAAGAAGACATACACTGACACCCAGTAACACAGACACACACTGATACAAAGTAACAATGACACGAAATGACACCCAGTAACAAAGACATACACGTACACACAGTAACAGAGACATACACTGACACCCAGCAACACAGACATACACTGACACCCAGTACCACAGCCATACACTGACACCAAGTAACAAAGACACACACTGACACCCAGTAACAAAGACATACACTGACACCAAGTAACACAGACACACATTTATACCAAGTAACAAAGACACACACTGACACCAATTAACAGAGACACACAATTACACCAAGTAACAAAGACACACACTGACACACAGTAACAAAAACATACACTGACACCATGTAACAAAGACATACACTGACACCAAGTAACAAAGACATACACTGACACCAAGTAAAAAAGACACACACTGACACCAAGTAACAAAGACATACACTGACACCAAGTAACAGAGACACACACTGATGCCAAGTAACAAAGACACGCACTGACACCCAGTAACAAATACATACACGTACACACAGTAACAGAGACATACACTGACACCCAGCAACACAGACATACACTGACACCCAGTACCACAGCCATACACTTACAACAAGTAGCAAAGACATACACTGACTCCCAGTAACACAGACACACACTTACATCAAGTAACAAAGACATACACTGACGCGCAGTAACACAGACACACACACACCAAGAAACTAAGACGCACACACACCCAGTAACAAAGACAGACACTGACACCAAGTAACAAAGACACACACTGACACCAAGTAACAAAGACATACATTGACACCCGGTAACACAGACACACACTGACACCAAGTAACAAAGACATACATTGACCACCATTAACAAAGACATACACTGACACCCAGTAACACAGACAACCTCTTACACCAAGTAACAAAGACACACACTGACACCCAGTAACAAAGACATACACTGACACCAAGTAACACAGACACACATTTATACCAAGTAACAAAGACACACACTGACACCAAGTAACAGAGACACACAATTACACCAAGTAACAAAGACACACACTGACACCCAGTAACCAAAACATACACTGACACCATGTAACAAAGACATACACTGACACCAAGTAACAAAGACATACACAGACACCAAGTAAAAAAGACACACACTGACACCAAGTAACAAAGACATACACTGACACCAAGTAACAAAGACATACACTGACACCCAGTAACAAAGAAACACACTTACACCAAGTAACACAGACATACACTGACACCCAGTAACACAGACACACACTTACACCATGTAACAAAGACACACACTGACATCCAGTAACAAAGACAGACACTGACACCAAGTGACAAAGACATACACTGACACCCAGTAACTCAGGCACACAATTACACCAAGTAACACAGAAACACAATGACACCCAGTAACACAGACACACACTTACACCAAGTAACACAGACATACACTGACACCCAGTAACACAGGCACACAATTACACCAAGTAACACAGAAACACAATGACACCCAGTAACACAGACACACACATACACCCAGTAACAAAGACATACACTGACACTCAGTAATAAAGACATACTCTGACATCCAGTAACACAGACACTCACTTACAACAAGTAACAAAGACACACACTGATTCCAAGTGACAAAGACACGCACTGACACCCAGTACCAAAGACATACATTTACACCCAGTAACACAGACATACACTTACACCAAGTAACAAAGAGTTACACTGACAACCAGTAACACTGACACAAACTTACACCAAGTAACAAAGACACACACTGACACCCAGTCACAAAGACATACACTTGCACCCAGCAACACAGACATGCACTGAAACCCAGTAACACAGACATACACTTACACCAAGTAACAAAGACATACACTGACTCCCAGTAACACAGACACACACTTACACCAAGTAACAAAGACACATACTGACACCCAGTAACACAGACACACACTTGCACCAAGAAACTAAGTCACACACACACCCAGTAACAAAGACAGACACTGACACCAAGTAACAAAGACACACACTGACACCAAGTAACAAAGACATACACTGACACCCAGTAAAAAAGACACACACTTGCACCAAGAAACAATGTCATGCACTGACACCCAGGAACACAGACATACACTGACACCCCGTAACACAGACACACAATGACACCCAGTAACACAGACAAACACATACACCAAGTAGCACAGACAGACACTGACACCCAGTAACGCAGACACCTACTTACACCAAGTAACAAAGACAGACACTGACAGTCAGTAACAAAGACATACTCTGACACCCAGTAACACAGACACACACTTACACCAAGTAACAAAGACACACACTGACACCCAGTAACAGAGACACACACTTACACCAAGTAACAAAGACATACACTGACACCCAGTAACACAGACACACACTGATACCAAGTAACAAAGACACGCACTGACACCCAGTAACAAAGACAAACAATTACACACAGTAACAGAGACATACACTGACACCCAGCAACACAGACATACACTGACACCCAGTAACACAGCCATACACTTACAACAAGTAACAAAGACATACACTGACTCCCAGTAACACAGACACACACTTACATCAAGTAACAAAGACATACACTGGCACCCAGTAACACAGACACACACTTAAACTAAGACACAAACACACCCAGTAACAAAGACAGACATTGACACCAAGTAACAAAGACATACACTGACAACAAGTAACAAAGACACACACTGACACCAAGTAACAAAGACATACACTGACACCCAGTAACACAGATACACACTGACACCAAGTAACAAAGACATACACAGACAACCAGGAACAAAGACATGCAATGACACCCAGTAACACAGACACACACTTACACCAAGTAACAAAGACACACACTGACACCCAGTAACAAAGACATACACTGACACCAAGTAACAAAGACAGACACTGACACCCAGTACCACAGATACAGACTGACACCAAGTAACAAAGACATACAGTGACACCCAGTAACAAAGACATACACTGACAGCCAGAAACACAGACACACACTTACAACAAGTAACAAAGACAAACAATGACACCCAGTAACAAAGACATACACTGAAACCAAGTAACAAAGACATACACTGACACCCAGTAACACAGACACACACTTACACCAAGTAACAAAGACATACACTGACACCCAGTAAAAAAGACACACACTGACACCCAGTAACACAGACACACACTTACCCAAGTAACAAAGACACACACTGACAACCAGTAACACAGACACACACTTACACCAAGTAACAAAGACATACACTGACTCCCAGTAAAAAAGACACACACTTACACCAAGAAACAATGTCATGCACTGACACCCAGTAACACAGACACACACTGACACCCCGTAACACAGACACACAATGACACCCAGTAACACAGACAAACACATACACCAAGTAGCACAGACAGACACTGACACCCAGTAACGCAGACACCTACTTACACCAAGTAACAAAGACATACACTGACAGTCAGTAACAAAGACATACACTGACACCCAGCAACACAGACATACATTGACACCCAGTAACACAGCCATACACTTACAACAAGTAACAAAGACATACACTGACTCCCAGTAACACAGACACACACTTACATCAAGTAACAAAGACGTACACTGACACCCAGTAACACAGACACACACTTAAACTAAGACACACACTCACCCAGTAACAAAGACAGACATTGACACCAAGTAACAAAGACACACACTGACAACAAGTAACAAAGACATACATTGACACCCAGTAACACAGACACACACTGACACCAAGTAACAAAGACATACACTGACACCAAGTAACAAAGACATACACTGACACCCAGTAACACAGACACACACTGACACCAAGTAACAAAGACATACAGTGACACCCAGTAACAAAGACATACACTGACAGCGAGAAACACAGACACACACTTACACCAAGTAACAAAGACAAACACTGACAGCCGGTAACAAAGACATACACTGACACACAGAAACACAGACACACACTTACACCAAGTAACAAAGACAAACACTGACACCCATTAACAAAGACATACACGGGCAGCAAGTAACAAAGACATAAAATGACACCCAGTAACAAAGACACACACTCACACCAAGGAACACAGACATGCACTGACACCCAGTAACACAGACACACACTTACAACAAGTAACAAAGACACACACTGACACCCAGTAACAGAGACACACACTTACACCAAGTAACAAAGACATACAGTGACACCCAGTAACACAGACGCACACTGATTCCAAGTAACAAAGACACGCACTGACACCCAGTACCAAAGACATACATTTACACCCAGTAACACAGACATACACTTACACCAAGTCACAAAGAGATACACTGACAACCAGTAACACTGACACAAACTTACACCAAGTAACAAAGACACAAACTGACACCCAGTCACAAAGACATACACTTACACCCAGCAACACAGACATGCACTGAAACCCAGTAACACAGACATACACTTACACCAAGTAACAAAGACATACACTGACTCCCAGTAACACAGACACACACTTACACCAAGTAACAAAGACACATACTGACACCCAGTAACACAGACACACACTTGCACCAAGAAACTAAGTCACACACACACCCAGTAACAAAGACAGACACTGACACCAAGTAACAAAGACACACACTGACACCAAGTAACAAAGACATACACTGACACCCAGGAACAAAGACATGCAATGACACCCAGTAACACAGACACACACTTACACCAAGTAACAAAGACACACACTGACACCCAGTAACATAGACATACACTGACACCAAGTAACAAAGACAGACACTGACACCCAGTACCACAGATACAGACTGACACCAAGTAACAAAGACATACAGTGACACCCAGTAACAAAGACATACACTGACAGCCGGAAACACAGACACACACTTACACCAAGTAACAAAGACAAACAATGACACCCAGTAACAAAGACATACACTGAAACCAAGTAACAAAGACATACACTGACACCCAGTAACACAGACACACACTTACACCAAGTAACAAAGACATACACTGACACCCAGTAAATAAGACACACACTGACACCCAGTAACACAGACACACACTTACACCAAGTGACAAAGACACACACTAACAACCAGCAACACAGACACACACTTACACCAAGTAACAAAGACATACACTGACACCCAGTAAAAAAGACACACACTTACGCCAAGAAACAATGTCATGCACTGACACCCAGTAACACAGACACACAATGACACCCAGTAACACAGACAAACACATACACCAAGAAGCACAGACAGACACTGACACCCAGTAACGCAGACACCTACTTACACCAAGTAACAAAGACATACACTGACAGTCAGTAACAAAGACATACTCTGACACCCAGTAACAAAGACACACACTTACACCAAGTAACAAAGACACACACTGACACCCATTAACAGAGACACACACTTACACCAAGTAACAAAGACATACACTGACACCCGGTAACACAGACACACACTGATACCAACTAACAAAGACACGCACTGTCACCCAGTAACAAAGACATACAATTACACACAGTAACAGAGACATACACTGGCACCCAGCAACACAGATATACACTGACACCCAGTAACAGAGCCATACACTTACAACAAGTAACAAAGACATACACTGACTCCCAGTAACACAGACACACACTTAAACTAAGACACACACTCACCCAGTAACAAAGACAGACATTGACACCAAGTAACAAAGACACACACTGACAACTAGTAACAAAGACATACATTGACACCCAGTAACACAGACACACACTGACACCAAGTAACAAAGGCATACTCTGACAACCAGTAACAAAGACATACACTGACACCCAGTAACACAGACACACTTTACACTAAGTAACAAAGACACACACTGACACCCAGTAACAAAGACATGCACTGACACCAAGTAACAAAGACATACACTGACACCCAGTAACACAGACACACACTGACACCAAGTAACAAAGACATACAGTGACACCCAGTAACAAAGACATACACTGACAGCCAGAAACACAGACACACACTTACACCAAGTAACACAGACAAACACTGACACCCGGTAACAAAGACATACACTGACACACAGAAACACAGACACACACTTACACCAAGTAACAAAGACAAACACTGACACCCATTAACAAAGACATACACTGGCACCAAGTAACAAAGACATAAAATGACAGCCAGTAACAAAGACACACACTTACACCAAGTAACACAGACATGCACTGACACCCAGTAACACAGACACACACTTACACCAAGTAACAAAGACACATTCTGACACCCAGTAACAAAGACATACACTGACACCAATTAACAAAGACATGCACTGACACGCAGTAACACAGACACACACTTACACCAAGTAACAAGGACACACACTGATACCCAGTAACAAACACAATCACTTACACCCAGTAACACAGACATACACTGGCACCAAGTAACAAAGACATACACTGACACCAAGTAACAAAGACACACACTGACACCCAGTAACACAGACACACAATGACACCAAGTAACAAAGACACACACTGACACCCAGTAACAAAGACATACACTGACACCATGTAACAAAGACATACACTGACACCAAGTAACAAAGACATACACTGTCACCAAGTAAAAAAGACACACACTGACACCAAGTAACAAAGACATACACTGACACCAATTAACAAAGACATACACTGACACCCAGTAACAAAGACACACACTTACACCAAGTGACTCAGACATACACTGACACCCAGTAACACAGACACACACTTACACCAAGTAACAAAGACACACTCTGACATCCAGTAACACAGACACACAATGACACCAAGTAACACAGAAACACAATGACACCCAGTAACACAGACACACTCTTACACCGAGTAACAAAGACATACACTGACACCCAGTAACACAGACACCTACTTACACCCAGTAACAAAGACATACACTGATACTCAGTAATAAAGACATACTCTGACACCCAGTAACACAGACACACACTTACAACAAGTAACAAAGACACACGCTGACACCCAGTCACAAAGACATACACTTACACCCAGCAACACAGACATACACTGACACCCAGTAACACAGACATACACTGACACCAAGTAACAAAGACATACACTGTCACCCAGTAACACAGACACACACTGACACCAAGTAACAAAGACATACACTGACACCCAGAAACACATACACACAATTACATCAAGTAACAAAGACACACACTGACACCCAGTAACAAAGACATACACTTACACTAAGTAACAAAGACATACACTGACACCCAGTAACATAGACACACACTGACACCCAGTAACAAAGTCATACACTGACACCCAGTAACAAAGACACTCGATTACACCAAGTATCAAAGACATACACTGACACCCAGTAACATAGAAACACACTGACACCAAGTAACAAAGACACGCACTGACACCCAGTAACAAAGACAATCACTTACACCCAGTAACACAGACATACACTGACACCCAGTAACACAGACACACACTTACACCAAGTAACAAGGACACACACTGACACCCAGTAACAAACACAATCACTTACACCCAGTAACACAGACATACACTGGCACCAAGTAACAAAGACATACACTGACACCAAGTAACAAAGACACACACTGACAGCCAGTAACACAGACACACACTGACACCAAGTAACAAAGACACACACTGACACCCAGTAACAAAGACATACACTGACACCATGTAACAAAGACATACACTGACACCAAGTAACAAAGACATACACTGTCACCAAGTAAAAAAGACACACACTGACACCAAGTAACAAAGACATACACTGACACCAAGTAACAAAGACATACACTGACACCCAGTAACTAAGACACACACTTACACCAAGTGACTCAGACATACACTGACACCCAGTAACAGAGACACACACTTACACCAAGTAACAAAGACACACTCTGACATCCAGTAACAAAGACCTACACTGACACTAAGTGACAAAGACATACGCTGACACCCAGTAACACAGGCACACACTTACACCAAGTAACAAAGACATACACTGACACAACGTAACAAAGACATACACATGCACCCAGTAACAAAGACACACACTGACACCCAGTAACACAGACACACACTTACACCAAGTAACAAAGACATACAATGACACCCAGTAACACAGACACACAATGACACCAAGTAACACAGAAACACAATGACACCCAGTAACAAAGACACACACTTACACCAAGTAACAAAGACATACACTGACACCCAGTAACACAGACACCTAGCTACACCCAGTAACAAAGACATACACTGATACTCAGTAATAAAGACATACTCTGACACCCAGTAACACAGACACACACTTACAACAAGTAACAAAGACACACACTGACACCCAGTCACAAAGACATACACTTACACCCAGCAACACAGACATACACTGACACCCAGTAACACAGACATACACTGACACCAAGTAACAAATACATACACTGACACCAAGTAACAAAGACATACACTGACACCCAGTAACACTGACACACACTGACACCAAGTAACAAAGACATACACTGACACCCAGAAACACATACACACAATTACATCAAGTAACAAAGACACACACTGACACCCAGTAACAAAGACATACACTTACACTAAGTAACAAAGACATACACTGACACCCAGTAACATAGACACACACTGACACCCAGTAACAAAGTCATACACTGACACCCAGTAACACAGATAAACACTTACACCAAGTAACAAAGACATACACTGACACGCAGTAACACAGACACTCGATTACACCAAGTATCAAAGACATACACTGACACCCAGTAACATAGAAACACACTGACACCAAGTAACAAAGACACGCACTGACACCCAGTAAAAAGACAATCACTTACACCCAGTAACACAGACATACACTGACACCCAGTAACACAGACACACACTTACACCAAGTAACAAGGACACACACTGACACCCAGTAACAAACACAATCACTTACACCCAGTAACACAGACATACACTGGCACCAAGTAACAAAGACATACACTGACACCAAGTAACAAAGACACACACTGACAGCCAGTAACACAGACACACACTGACACCAAGTAACAAAGACACACACTGACACCCAGTAACAAAGACATACACTGACACCATGTAACAAAGACATACACTGACACCAAGTAACAAAGACATACACTGTCACCAAGTAAAAAAGACACACACTGACACCAAGTAACAAAGACATACACTGACACCAAGTAACAAAGACATACACTGACACCCAGTAACAAAGACACACACTTACACCAAGTGACTCAGACATACACTGACACCCAGTAACACAGACACACACTTACACCAAGTCACAAAGACACACACTGACATCCAGTAACAAAGACATACACTGACACCAAGTGACAAAGACATACGCTGACACCCAGTAACACAGGCACACACTTACACCAAGTAACAAAGACATACACTGACACAACGTAACAAAGACATACACATGCACCCAGTAACAAAGACACACCCTGACACCCAGTAACACAGACACACACTTACACCAAGTAACAAAGACAGACACTGACACCCAGTAACACAGACACACAATGACACCAAGTAACACAGAAACACAATGACACCCAGTAACACAGACACACACTTACACCAAGTAACAAATACATACACTGACACCCAGTAACACAGACACCTACTTACACCCAGTAACAAAGACATACCCTGTTAATCAGTAATGAAGACATACACTGACACCAAGTAACAAAGACATACACTGACACCCAGTAACACAGACACACACTGACACCAAGTAACAAAGACATACACTGACACCCAGAAACACAGACACACAATTACATCAAGTAACAAAGACACACACTGACACCCAGTAACAAAGACATACACTTACACTAAGTAACAAAGACATACACTGACACCCAGTAACATAGACACACACTGACACCCAGTAGCAAAGTCATACACGGACACCCAGTAACACAGATACACACTTACACCAAGTAACATAGTCATACACTGACACCCAGTAATACAGACACACACTTACATCAAATAACAAAGACATACACTGACACGCAGGAACACAGACACTCGATTACACCAAGTAACAAAGACATACACTGACACCCAGTAACATAGAAACACACTGACACCAAGTAACAAAGACACGCACTGACACCCAGTAACAAAGACAATCACTGACACCCAGTAACACAGACATACACTGACACCAAGTAACAAAGACATACACTGTCACCAAGTAACAAAGACACACAGTGACACTCTGTAACACAGAGACACACTGACACCAAGTAACAAAGACATACACTGTCACCAAGTAAAAAAGACACACACTGACACCAAGTAACAAAGACATACACTGACACCAAGTAACAAAGACATACACTGACACCCAGTAACAAAGACACACACTTACACCAAGTGACTCAGACATACACTGACACCCAGTAACACAGACACACACTTACACCAAGTCACAAAGACACACACTGACATCCAGTAACAAAGACATACACTGACACCAAGTGACAAAGACATACGCTGACACCTAGTAACACAGGCACACACTTACACCAAGTAACAAAGACATACACTGACACAACGTAACAAAGACATACACATGCACCCAGTAACAAAGACACACACTGACACCCAGTAACACAGACACACACTTACACCAAGTAACAAAGACAGACACTGACACCCAGAAACACAGACACACAATGACACCAAGTAACACAGAAACACAATGACACCCAGTAACACAGACTCACACTTACACCAAGTAACAAAGACATACACTGACACCCAATAACACAGACACCTACTTACACCCAGTAACAAAGACATACCCTGATAATCAGTAATGAAGACATACACTGACACCAAGTAACAAAGACATACACTGACACCCAGTAACACAGACACACACTGACACCAAGTAACAAAGACATACACTGACACCCAGAAACACAGACACACAATTACATCAAGTAACAAAGACGCACACTGACACCCAGGAACAAAGACATACACTTACACTAAGTAACAAAGACATACACTGACACCCAGTAACATAGACACACACTGACACCCAGTAGCAAAGTCATACACGGACACCCAGTAACACAGATACATACTTACACCAAGTAACATAGTCATACACTGACACCCAGTAATACAGACACACACTTACATCAAATAACAAAGACATACACTGACACGCAGGAACACAGACACTCTATTACACCAAGTAACAAAGACATACACTGACACCCAGTAACATAGAAACACACTGACACCAAGTAACAAAGACACGCACTGACACCCAGTAACAAAGACAATCACTGACACCCAGTAACACAGACATACACTGACACCAAGTAACAAAGACATACACTGACACCAAGTAACAAAGACACACACTGACACTCTGTAACACAGACACACACTGACACCAAGTAACAAAGACATACACTGTCACCAAGTAAAAAAGACACACACTGACACCAAGTAACAAAGACATACACTGACACCAAGTAACAAAGACATACACTGACACCCAGTAACAAAGACACACACTTACACCAAGTGACTCAGACATACTCTGACACCCAGTAACACAGACACACACTTACACCAAGTCACAAAGACACACACTGACATCCAGTAACAAAGACATACACTGACACCAAGTGACAAAGACATACGCTGACACCCAGTAACACAGGCACACACTTACACCAAGTAACAAAGACATACACTGACACCCAGTAACATAGACACACACTGACACCCAGTAGCAAAGTCATACACGGACACCCAGTAACACAGATACACACTTACACCAAGTAACATAGTCATACACTGACACCCAGTAATACAGACACACACTTACACCAAGTAACAAAGACATACACTGACACAACGTAACAAAGACATACACATGCACCCAGTAACAAAGACACACACTGACACCCAGTAACACAGACACACACTTACACCAAGTAACAAAGACAGACACTGACACCCAGTAACACAGACACACAATGACACCAAGTAACACAGAAACACAATGACACCCAGTAACACAGACACACACTTACACCAAGTAACAAAGACATACACTGACACCCAGTAACACAGACACACACTGACACCAAGTAACAAAGACATACACTGACACCCAGAAACACAGACACACAATTACATCAAGTAACAAAGACACACACTGACACCCAGGAACAAAGACATACACTTACACTAAGTAACAAAGACATACACTGACACCCAGTAACATAGACACACACTGACACCCAGTAGCAAAGTCATACACGGACACCCAGTAACACAGATACACACTTACACCAAGTAACATAGTCATACACTGACACCCAGTAATACAGACACACACTTACATCAAATAACAAAGACATACACTGACACGCAGGAACACAGACACTCTATTACACCAAGTAACAAAGACATACACTGACACCCAGTAACATAGAAACACACTGACACCAAGTAACAAAGACACGCACTGACACCCAGTAACAAAGACAATCACTGACACCCAGTAACACAGACATACACTGACACCAAGTAACAAAGACATACACTGACACCAAGTAACAAAGACACACACTGACACTCTGTAACACAGACACACACTGACACCAAGTAACAAAGACATACACTGTCACCAAGTAAAAAAGACACACACTGACACCAAGTAACAAAGACATACACTGACACCAAGTAACAAAGACATACACTGACACCCAGTAACAAAGACACACACTTACACCAAGTGACTCAGACATACTCTGACACCCAGTAACACAGACACACACTTACACCAAGTCACAAAGACATACACTGACACAACGTAACAAAGACATACACATGCACCCAGTTACAAAGACACACACTGACACCCAGTAACACAGACACACACTTACACCAAGTAACAAAGACAGACACTGACACCCAGTAACACAGACACACAATGACACCAAGTAACACAGAAACACAATGACACCCAGTAACACAGACACACACTTACACCAAGTAACAAAGACATACACTGACACCCAGTAACACAGACACCTACTTACACCCAGTAACAAAGACATACCCTGATAATCAGTAATGAAGACATACACTGACACCAAGTAACAAAGACATACACTGACACCCAGTAACACAGACACACACTGACACCAAGTAACAAAGACATACACTGACACCCAGAAACACAGACACACAATTACATCAAGTAACAAAGACACACACTGACAACCAGGAACAAAGATATACACTTACACTAAGTAACAAAGACATTCACTGACACCCAGTAACATAGACACACACTGACACCCAGTAGCAAAGTCATACACGGACACCCAGTAACACAGATACACACTTACACCAAGTAACATAGTCATACACTGACACCCAGTAATACAGACACACACTTACATCAAATAACAAAGACATACACTGACACGCAGGAACACAGACACTCGATTACACCAAGTAACAAAGACATACACTGACACCCAGTAACATAGAAACACACTGACACCAAGTAACAAAGACACGCACTGACACCCAGTAACAAAGACAATCACTGACACCCAGTAACACAGACATACACTGACACCAAGTAACAAAGACATACACTGACACCAAGTAACAAAGACACACACTGACACCCTGTAACACAGACACACACTGACACCAAGTAACAAAGAAACACACTGACACCCAGTAAGAAAGACATACACTGACACCCAGTAACACAGACACACACTGACACCAAGTAACAAAGAAACACACTGACACCCAGTCACAAAGACATACACTTACACCCAGCAAAACAGACATACCCTGACACCCAGTAACACAGACATACACTGACACCAAGTAACAAAGACATACACTGACACCCAGTAACACAGACACACACTGACACCAAGTAACAAAGACACACACTGACACCCAGTAACACAGACACACACTGTCGCCAAGTAACAAAGACATACACTGACACCCAGTAACACAGACACACAATGACACCAAGTAACACAGAAGCACAATGACACCCAGTAACACAGACATACACTTACACCAAGTAACAAAGACATACACTGACACCCAGTAACACAGACACCTACTTACACCCAGTAACAAAGACATACACTGATCATCAGTAATAAAGACATACTCTGACACCCAGTAACACAGACACACACTTACAACAAGTAACAAAGACACACACTGACACCCAGTCACAAAGACATACACTTACACCCAGCAACACAGACATACGCTGACACCCAGTAACACATACATACACTGACACCAAGTAACAAAGACATACACTGACACCCAGTAACACAGACACACACTGACACCAAGTAACAAAGACATACACTGACACCCAGAAACACAGACACACAATTACATCAAGTAACAAAGACACACACTGACACCCAGTAACAAAGACATACACTTACACTAAGTAACAAAGACATACACTGACACCCAGTAACATAGACCCACACTGACACCCAGTAACAAAGTCATACACTTACACCCAGTAACACAGATACACACTTACACCAAGTAACATAGTCATACACTGACACCCAGTAGCACAGACACACACTTACATCAAGTAACAAAGACATACACTGACACACAGAAACACAGACACTCGATCACACCAAGTAACAAAGACATACACTGACACCCAGTAACGTAGAAACACACTGACACCAAGTAACAAAGACACGCACTGACACCCAGTAACAAAGACAATCACTTACACCCAGTAACACAGATATACACTGACACCAAGTAACAAAGACATACACTTACACACTGTAACACAGATACACACTCACACCAAGTAACAAAGAAACACACTGACACCCAATAAGAAAGACATACACTGACACCCAGTAACACAGACACACACTGACACCAAGTAACAAAGAAACACACTGACACCCAGTAACAAAGACATACACTGACACCATGTAACAAAGACATACACTGAGACCAAGTAAAAAAGTCATACACTGACACCAAGTAACAAAGACACACACTTACACCAAGTGACTCAGACATACACTGACACCCAGTAACACAGACACACACTTACACCAAGTAACAAAGACACACACTGACATCCAGTAACAAAGACATACACTGACACCAAGTGACAAAAACATACACTGACACCCAGTAACACAGGCACACACTTACACCAAGTAACAAAGACATACACTGACTCCCAGTAACACAGACATACACTTACACCAAGTAACAAAGACATACACTGACTCCCAGTAACACAGACACACACTTATACCAAGTAACAAAGACATACACTGACACTCAGTAATAAAGACATACTCTGACACCCAGTAACACAGACACACACTGACACCAAGTAACAAAGACACGCACTGACACCCAGTAACAAAGACATACACTTACACCCAGTAACACAGACATACACTGACACCCAGTAACACAGGCATACTCTTACACCAAGTAACAAAGACATACACTGACACCCAGTCACAAAGACATACACTTAAACCCAGCAACACAAACATACACTGACACCCAGTAACACAGACATACACTTACACCAAGAAACAAAGACATACACTGACTCCCAGTAACACAGACACACACTTACACCAAGTAACAAAGACGTACACTGTCACCCAGTAACACAGACACACACTTGCACCAAGAAACTAAGACACACACACACCCAGTAACAAAGACAGACACTGACACCAAGTAACAAAGACACACACTGACACCAAGTAACAAAGACATACACTGACACCCAGTTACACAGACACACACTGACACCAAGTAACAAAGACATACAGAGACAACCAGTAACAAAGACATGCACTGACACCCAGTAACAAAGACACACACTTACACCAAGTAACAAAGACACACACTGACACCCAATAACAAAGACATACACTGACGCCAAGTAACAAAGACATACACTGGCACCCAGTAACACAGATACACACTGACACCAAGTAACAAAGACATACAGTGACACCTAGTTACACAGACACACACTGACACCAAGTAACAAAGACACACACTGACACCCAGTAACACAGACACACACTTACACCAAGTAAGAAAGACATACACTGACAACCAGTAACACAGACACACACTTGCACCAAGAAACTAAGACACACACACACCCAGTAACAAAGACAGACACTGACACCAAGTAACAAAGACACACACTGACACCAAGTAACAAAGACATACACTGACACCCAGTTACACAGACACACACTGACAACAAGTAACAAAGATATACAGAGACAACCAGTAACAAAGACATGCACTGACACCCAGTAACAAAGACACACACTTACACCAAGTAACAAAGACACACACTGACACCCAGTAACAAAGACATACACTGACACCAAGTAACGCAGACATACACTGGCATCCAGTAACACAGATACACACTGAAACCAAGTAACAAAGACATACAGTGACACCCAGTAACACAGACACACACTGACACCAAGTAACAAAGACACACACTTACACCCAGTAACACAGACACACACTTACACCAAGTAACAAAGACATACACTAACAACCAGTAACACAGACACACAATGACACCAAGTAATACAGAAACACAATGACACCCAGTAACACAGACACACACTTCCACCAAGTAACAAAGACATACACTGACACCCAGTAACACAGACACCTACTTACACCCAGTAACAAAGACATACACAGATACTCAGTAATAAAGACATACTCTGACACCCAGTAACACAGACACACACTTACAACAAGTAACAAAGACACACACTGACACCCAGTCACAAAGACATACACTTACACCCAGCAACACAGACATACACGGACACCAAGTAACAAAGTCATACACTGACACCAAGTAACAAAGACATACACTGACACCCAGTAACACAGACACACACTGACACCAAGTAACAAAGACATACACTGACACCCAGAAACACAGACACACAATTACATCAAGTAACAAAGACACACACTGACACCCAGTAACAAAGACATACACTTACACTAAGTAACAAAGACATACACTGACACCCAGTAACATAGACCCACACTGACACCCAGTAACAAAGTCATACACTTACACCCAGTAACACAGATACACACTTACACCAAGTAACATAGTCATACACTGACACCCAGTAGCACAGACACACACTTACATCAAGTAACAAAGACATACACTGACACGCAGAAACACAGACACTCGATCACACCAAGTAACAAAGACATACACTGACACCCAGTAACGTAGAAACACACTGACACCAAGTAACAAAGACACGCATTGACACCCAGTAACAAAGACAATCACTTACACCCAGTAACACAGATATACACTGACACCAAGTAACAAAGACATACACTTACACACTGTAACACAGATACACACTCACAACAAGTAACAAAGAAACACACTG
The DNA here is from genome assembly GCF_036365525.1 of Heterodontus francisci. Taxonomy (NCBI): domain Eukaryota; kingdom Metazoa; phylum Chordata; class Chondrichthyes; order Heterodontiformes; family Heterodontidae; genus Heterodontus; species Heterodontus francisci. The sequence continues at coordinate 424,796 of NC_090395.1, forward strand.
ACACCCAATAAGAAAGACATACACTGACACCCAGTAACACAGACACACACTGACACCAAGTAACAAAGAAACACACTGACACCCAGTAACAAAGACATACACTGACACCATGTAACAAAGACATACACTGAGACCAAGTAAAAAAGTCATACACTGACACCAAGTAACAAAGACACACACTTACACCGAGTGACTCAGACATACACTGACACCCAGTAACACAGACACACACTTACACCAAGTAACAAAGACACACACTGACATCCAGTAACAAAGACATACACTGACACCAAGTGACAAAAACATACACTGACACCCAGTAACACAGGCACACACTTACACCAAGTAACAAAGACATACACTGACTCCCAGTAACACAGACATACACTTACACCAAGTAACAAAGACATACACTGACTCCCAGTAACACAGACACACACTTATACCAAGTAACAAAGACATACACTGACACTCAGTAATAAAGACATACTCTGACACCCAGTAACACAGACACACACTGACACCAAGTAACAAAGACACGCACTGACACCCAGTAACAAAGACATACACTTACACCCAGTAACACAGACATACACTGACACCCAGTAACACAGGCATACTCTTACACCAAGTAACAAAGACATACACTGACACCCAGTAACACTGACAAACACTTACACCAAGTAACAAAGACACACACTGACACCCAGTCACAAAGACATACACTTAAACCCAGCAACACAAACATACACTGACACCCAGTAACACAGACATACACTTACACCAAGAAACAAAGACATACACTGACTCCCAGTAACACAGACACACACTTACACCAAGTAACAAAGACGTACACTGTCACCCAGTAACACAGACACACACTTGCACCAAGAAACTAAGACACACACACACCCAATAACAAAGACAGACACTGACACCAAGTAACAAAGACACACACTGACACCAAGTAACAAAGACATACACTGACACCCAGTTACACAGACACACACTGACACCAAGTAACAAAGACATACAGAGCCAACCAGTAACAAAGACATGCACTGACACCCAGTAACAAAGACACACACTTACACCAAGTAACAAAGACACACACTGACACCCAATAACAAAGACATACACTGACGCCAAGTAACAAAGACATACACTGGCACCCAGTAACACAGATACACACTGACACCAAGTAACAAAGACATACAGTGACACCTAGTTACACAGACACACACTGACACCAAGTAACAAAGACACACACTGACACCCAGTAACACAGACACACACTTACACCAAGTAAGAAAGACATACACTGACAACCAGTAACACAGACACACACTTGCACCAAGAAACTAAGACACACACACACCCAGTAACAAAGACAGACACTGACACCAAGTAACAAAGACACACACTGACACCAAGTAACAAAGACATACACTGACACCCAGTTACACAGACACACACTGACAACAAGTAACAAAGATATACAGAGACAACCAGTAACAAAGACATGCACTGACACCCAGTAACAAAGACACACACTTACACCAAGTAACAAAGACACACACTGACACCCAGTAACAAAGACATACACTGACACCAAGTAACGCAGACATACACTGGCACCCAGTAACACAGATACACACTGAAACCAAGTAACAAAGACATACAGTGACACCCAGTAACACAGACACACACTGACACCAAGTAACAAAGACACACACTGACACCCAGTAACACAGACACACACTTACACCAAGTAACAAAGACATACACTAACAACCAGTAACACAGACACACAATGACACCAAGTAATACAGAAACACAATGACACCCAGTAACACAGACACACACTTCCACCAAGTAACAAAGACATACACTGACACCCAGTAACACAGACACCTACTTACACCCAGTAACAAAGACATACACAGATACTCAGTAATAAAGACATACTCTGACACCCAGTAACACAGACACACACTTACAACAAGTAACAAAGACACACACTGACACCCAGTCACAAAGACATACACTTACACCCAGCAACACAGACATACACGGACACCAAGTAACAAAGTCATACACTGACACCAAGTAACAAAGACATACACTGACACCCAGTAACACAGACACACACTGACACCAAGTAACAAAGACATACACTGACACCCAGAAACACAGACACACAATTACATCAAGTAACAAAGACAAACACTGACACCCAGTAACAAAGACATACACTTACACTAAGTAACAAAGACAAACACTGACACCCAGTAACATAGACACACACTGACACCCAGTAACAAAGTCATACACTTACACCCAGTAACACAGATACACACATACACCAAGTAACATAGTCATACACTGACACCCAGTAACACAGACACACACTTACATCAAGTAACAAAGACATACACTGACACGCAGTAAAACAGACACTCGATTACAACAAGTAACAAGACATACACTGACACCCAGTAACATAGAAACACACTGACACCAAGTAACAAAGACACGCACTGACACCCAGTAACAAAGACAATCACTTACACCCAGTAACACAGACATACACTGACACCAAGTAACAAAGACATACACTGACACCAAGTAACAAAGACACACACTGACACCCTGGAACACAGACACCCACTGACACCAAGTAACAAAGAAACACACTGACACCCAGTAAGAAAGACATACACTGACACCCAGTAACACAGACACACACTGACACCAAGTAACAAAGAAACACACTGACACCCAGTAACAAAGACATACACTGACAGCATGTAACAAAGACATACACTGAGACCAAGTAAAAAAGTCATACACTGACACCAAGTAAAAAAGACACACACTGACACCAAGTAACAAAGACACACACTTACACCAAGTGACTCAGACATGCACTGTCACCCAGTATCACAGACACCCACTTACACCAAGTAACAAAGACACACACTGACATCCAGTAACAAAGACATACACTGACACCAAGTGACAAAAACATACACTGACACCCAGTAACACAGGCCCACACTTACACCAAGTAACAAAGACATACACTGACTCCCAGTAACACAGACATACACTTACACCAAGTAACAAAGACATACACTGACTCCCAGTAACACAGAGACACACTTATACCAAGTAACAAAGACATACACTGACACTCAGTAATAAAGACATACTCTGACACCCAGTAACACAGACACACACTGACACCAAGTAACAAAGACACGCCCTGACACCCAGTAACAAAGACATACACTTACACCCAGTAACACAGACATACACTGACACCCAGTAACACAGGCATACACTTACACCAAGTAACAAAGACATACACTGACACGCAGTAACACTGACAAACACTTACACCAAGTAAAAAAGACACACACTGGCACCCAGTCACAAAGACAGACACTTAAACCCAGCAACACAGACATACACTGACACCCAGTAACACAGAAATACACTTACACCAAGTAACAAAGACATACACTGACTCCCAGTAACACAGACACACACTTACACCAAGTAACAAAGACATACACTGTCACCCAGTAACACAGACACACACTTGCACCAAGAAACTAAGACACACACACACCCAGTAACAAAGACAGACACTGACACCAAGTAACAAAGACACACACTGACACCAAGTAACAAAGACATACACTGACACCCATTTACACAGACACACACTGACACCAAGTAACAAAGACACACACTTACACCAAGTGACTCAGACATGCACTGTCACCCAGTATCACAGACACCCACTTACACCAAGTAACAAAGACACACACTGACATCCAGTAACAAAGACATACACTGACACCAAGTGACAAAAACATACACTGACACCCAGTAACACAGGCCCACACTTACACCAAGTAACAAAGACATACACTGACTCCCAGTAACACAGACATACACTTACACCAAGTAACAAAGACATACACTGACTCCCAGTAACACAGAGACACACTGAGACCAAGTAACAAAGACATACACTGACACTCAGTAATAAAGACATACTCTGACACCCAGTAACACAGACACACACTGACACCAAGTAACAAAGACACGCACTGACACCCAGTAACAAAGACATACACTTACACCCAGTAACACAGACATACACTGACACCCAGTAACACAGGCATACACTTACACCAAGTAACAAAGACATACACTGACACCAAGTAACACAGACAAACACTTACACCAAGTAAAAAAGACACACACTGGCACCCAGTCACAAAGACATACACTTAAACCCAGCAACACAGACATACACTGACACCCAGTAACACAGACATACACTTACACCAAGTAACAAAGACATACACTGACTCCCAGTAACACAGACACACACTTACACCAAGTAACAAAGACATACACTGTCACCCAGTAACACAGACACACACTTGCACCAAGAAACTAAGACACACACACACCCAGTAACAAAGACAGACACTGACACCAAGTAACAAAGACACACACTGACACCAAGTAACAAAGACATACAATGACACCCATTTACACAGACACACACTGACACCAAGTAACAAAGTCATACACTGACACCAAGTAACAAAGACATACACTGACACCCAGTAACACAGACACACACTGACACCAAGTAACAAAGTCATACACTGACACCCAGAAACACAGACACACAATTACATCAAGTAACAAAGACAAACACTGACACCCAGTAACAAAGACATACACTTACACTAAGTAACAAAGACAAACACTGACACCCAGTAACATAGACACACACTGACACCCAGTAACAAAGTCATACACTTACACCCAGTAACACAGATACACACTTACACCAAGTAACATAGTCATACACTGACACCCAGTAACACAGACACACACTTACATCAAGTAACAAAGACATGCACTGACACGCAGTAACACAGACACTCGATTACAACAAGTAACAAAGACATACACTGACACCCAGTAACATAGAAACACACTGACACCAAGTAACAAAGACACGCACTGACACCCAATAACAAAGACAATCACTTACACCCAGTAACACAGACATACACTGACACCAAGTAACAAAGACATACACTGACACCAAGTAACAAAGACACACACTGACACCCTGTAACACAGACACACACTGACACCAAGTAACAAAGAAACACATTGACACCCAGTAAGAAAGACATACACTGACACCCAGTAACACAGACACACACTGACACCAAGTAACAAAGAAACACACTGACACCCAGTAACAAAGACATACACTGACAGCATGTAACAAAGACATACACTGAGACCAAGTAAAAAAGTCATACACTGACACCAAGTAAAAAAGACACACACTGACATCCAGTAACAAAGACATACACTGACACCAAGTGACAAAAACATACACTGACACCCAGTAACACAGGTCCACACTTACACCATGTAACAAAGACATACACTGACTCCCAGTAACACAGACATAAACTTACACCAAGTAACAAAGACATACACTGACTCCCAGTAACACAGAGACACACTTATACCAAGTAACAAAGACATACACTGACACTCAGTAATAAAGACATACTCTGACACCCAGTAACACAGACACACACTGACACCAAGTAACAAAGACACGCACTGACACCCAGTAACAAAGACATACACTTACACCCAGTAACACAGACATACACTGACACCCAGTAACACAGGCATGCACTTACACCAAGTAACAAAGACATACACTGACACGCAGTAACACTGACAAACACTTACACCAAGTAAAAAAGACACACACTGAAGCCCAGTCACAAAGACATACACATAAACCCAGCAACACAGACATACACTGACACCCAGTAACACAGACATACACTTACACCAAGTAACAAAGACATACACTGACTCCCAGTAACACAGACACACACTTGCACCAAGTAACAAAGACATACACTGTCACCCAGTAACACAGACACACACTTGCACAAAGAAACTAAGACACACACACACCCAGTAACAAAGACAGACACTGACACCAAGTAACAAAGACACACACTGACACCAAGTAACAAAGACATACACTGACACCGAGTTACACAGACACACACTGACACCAAGTAACAAAGACATACAGAGACAACCAGTAACAAAGACATGCACTGACACCCAGTAACAAAGACACACACTTACACCAAGTAACAAAGACACACACTGACACCAAGTAACAAAGACATACACTGACACCAAGTAACACAGACATACACTAACACCCAGTAACACAGATACACACTGACACCAAGTAACAAAGACAAACAGTGACACCCGGTAACAAAGACATACCCTGACAGCCAGAAACACAGACAAACACTTACACCAAGTAACAAAGACAAACACTGACACCCAGTAACGAAGAAATACACTGACACCAAGTAACAAAGACACACACTGACACCCGGTAACACAGACACACACTTACACCAAGTAACAAATACATACACTGACATCCAGTAACACAGAAACACAATGACACCCAGTAACACAGACACACACTTACACCAAGTAACACAGACATACACTGACACCCAGTAACACAGACACCTACTTACACAAAGTAACAAAGACATACACTGACTCTCAGTAATAAAGACATACTCTGACACCCAGTAACACAGACACACACTTACAACAAGTAACAAAGACACACACTGACACCCAGTAACAGAAACACACATTTACACCAAGTAACAAAGACACACACTTACACCAAGTAACAAAGACACACACTGACACCCAGTCACAAAGACATACACTTACACCCAGCAACACAGATATACACTGACACCCAGTAACACAGACATACACTGACTGCCAGTAACACAGACACACAGTTACACCAAGTAACAAAGACATACAATGACATTCAGTAATAAAGACATACTCTGACACCCAGTAACACAGACACACTCTTACAACAAGTAACAAAGACACACACTGACACCCAGTAACAGAGACACACAGTAACACCAAGTAACAAAGACAGACACTGACACCCAGTAACACAGACACACACTGATACCAAGTAACAAAGACACGCACTGACACCCAGTAACAAAGACATACACTTACACCCAGTAACACAGACATACACTGACACCCAGTAACACAGACATACACTTACACCAAGTAACAAAAACATACACTGACACCCAGTAAAACTGACACACACTGACACCAAGTAACAAAGAAACACACTTACACCAAGTAACAAAGACATACACTTAAAGCCAGCAACACAGACATACACTGACACCCAGTAACACAGAAATACACTTACACCAAGTAACAAAGACATACACTGACTCCCAGTAACACAGACACACACTTACACCAAGTAACAAAGACATACACTGTCACCCAGTAACACAGACACACACTTGCACCAAGAAACTAAGACACACACACACCCAGTAACAAAGACAGACACTGACACCAAGTAACAAAGACACACACTGACACCAAGTAACAAAGACATACACTGACACCCATTTACACAGACACACACTGACACCAAGTAACAAAGACACACACTTACACCAAGTGACTCAGACATGCACTGTCACCCAGTATCACAGACACCCACTTACACCAAGTAACAAAGACACACACTGACATCCAGTAACAAAGACATACACTGACACCAAGTGACAAAAACATACACTGACACCCAGTAACACAGGCCCACACTTACACCAAGTAACAAAGACATACACTGACTCCCAGTAACACAGACATACACTTACACCAATTAACAAAGACATACACTGACTCCCAGTAACACAGACACACACTGACACCAAGTAACAAAGACACGCACTGACACCCAGTAACAAAGACATACACTTACACCCAGTAACACAGACATACACTGACACCCAGTAACACAGGCATACACTTACACCAAGTAACAAAGACATACACTGACACGCAGTAACACTGACAAACACTTACACCAAGTAAAAAAGACACACACTGGCACCCAGTCACAAAGACAGACACTTAAACCCAGCAACACAGACATACACTGACACCCAGTAACACAGACATACACTTACACCAAGTAACAAAGACATACACTGACTCCCAGTAACACAGACACACACTTACACCAAGTAACAAAGACATACACTGTCACCCAGTAACACAGACACACACTTGCACCAAGAAACTAAGACACACACACACCCAGTAACAAAGACAGACACTGACACCAAGTAACAAAGACACACACTGACACCAAGTAACAAAGACATACACTGACACCCATTTACACAGACACACACTGACACCAAGTAACAAAGTCATACACTGACACCAAGTAACAAAGACATACACTGACACCCAGTAACACAGACACACACTGACACCAAGTAACAAAGTCATACACTGACACCCAGAAACACAGACACACAATTACATCAAGTAACAAAGACAAACACTGACACCCAGTAACAAAGACATACACTTACACTAAGTAACAAAGACAAACACTGACACCCAGTAACATAGACACACACTGACACCCAGTAACAAAGTCATACACTTACACCCAGTAACACAGATACACACTTACACCAAGTAACATAGTCATACACTGACACCCAGTAACACAGACACACACTTACATCAAGTAACAAAGACATGCACTGACACGCAGTAACACAGACACTCGATTACAACAAGTAACAAAGACATACACTGACACCCAGTAACATAGAAACACACTGACACCAAGTAACAAAGACACGCACTGACACCCAATAACAAAGACAATCACTTACACCCAGTAACACAGACATACACTGACACCAAGTAACAAAGACATACACTGACACCAAGTAACAAAGACACACACTGACACCCTGTAACACAGACACACACTGACACCAAGTAACAAAGAAACACATTGACACCCAGTAAGAAAGACATACACTGACACCCAGTAACACAGACACACACTGACACCAAGTAACAAAGAAACACACTGACACCCAGTAACAAAGACATACACTGACAGCATGTAATAAAGACATACACTGAGACCAAGTAAAATAGTCATACACTGACACCAAGTAAAAAAGACACACACTGACATCCAGTAACAAAGACATACACTGACACCAAGTGACAAAAACATACACTGACACCCAGTAACACAGGTCCACACTTACACCATGTAACAAAGACATACACTGACTCCCAGTAACACAGACATAAACTTACACCAAGTAACAAAGACATACACTGACTCCCAGTAACACAGAGACACACTTATACCAAGTAACAAAGACATACACTGACACTCAGTAATAAAGACATACTCTGACACCCAGTAACACAGACACACACTGACACCAAGTAACAAAGACACGCACTGACACCCAGTAACAAAGACATACACTTACACCCAGTAACACAGACATACACTGACACCCAGTAACACAGGCATACACTTACACCAAGTAACAAAGACATACACTGACACGCAGTAACACTGACAAACACTTACACCAAGTAAAAAAGACACACACTGGCGCCCAGTCACAAAGACATACACTTAAACCCAGCAACACAGACATACACTGACACCCAGTAACAAAGACATACACTGACTCCCAGTAACACAGACACACACTTGCACCAAGTAACAAAGACATACACTGTCACCCAGTAACACAGACACACACTTGCACAAAGAAACTAAGACACACACACACCCAGTAACAAAGACAGACACTGACACCAAGTAACAAAGACACACACTGACACCAAGTAACAAAGACATACACTGACACCGAGTTACACAGACACACACTGACACCAAGTAACAAAGACATACAGAGACAACCAGTAACAAAGACATGCACTGACACCCAGTAACAAAGACACACACTTACACCAAGTAACAAAGACACACACTGACACCAAGTAACAAAGACATACACTGACACCAAGTAACACAGACATACACTAACACCCAGTAACACAGATACACACTGACACCAAGTAACAGAGACATACAGTGACACCCGGTAACAAAGACATACCCTGACAGCCAGAAACACAGACAAACACTTACACCAAGTAACAAAGACAAACACTGACACCCAGTAACGAAGAAATACACTGACACCAAGTAACAAAGACACACACTGACACCCGGTAACACAGTCACACACTTACACCAAGTAACAAATACATACACTGACATCCAGTAACACAGAAACACAATGACACCCAGTAACACAGACACACACTTACACCAAGTAACACAGACATACACTGACACCCAGTAACACAGACACCTACTTACACAAAGTAACAAAGACATACACTGACTCTCAGTAATAAAGACATACTCTGACACCCAGTAACACAGACACACACTTACAACAAGTAACAAAGACACACACTGACACCCAGTAACAGAAACACACATTTACACCAAGTAACAAAGACACACACTTACACCAAGTAACAAAGACACACACTGACACCCAGTCACAAAGACATACACTTACACCCAGCAACACAGATATACACTGACACCCAGTAACACAGACATACACTGACTGCCAGTAACACAGACACACACTTACACCAAGTAACAAAGACATACAATGACATTCAGTAATAAAGACATACTCTGACACCCAGTAACACAGACACACTCTTACAACAAGTAACAAAGACACACACTGACACCCAGTAACAGAGACACACAGTAACACCAAGTAACAAAGACAGACACAGACACCCAGTAACACAGACACACACTGATACCAAGTAACAAAGACACGCACTGACACCCAGTAACAAAGACATACACTTACACCCAGTAACACAGACATACACTGACACCCAGTAACACAGACATACACTTACACCAAGTAACAAAAACATACACTGACACCCAGTAAAACTGACACACACTGACACCAAGTAACAAAGAAACACACTTACACCAAGTAACAAAGACATACACTTAAAGCCAGCAACACAGACATACACTGACACCCAGTAACACAGACATACACTTACACCAAGTAACAAAGACATACACTGACTCCCAGTAACACAGACACACACTTACACCAAGTAACAAAGACATACTCTGTCACCCAGTAACACAGACACACACTGACACCAAGTAACAAAGACATACACAGACAACCAGTAACAAAGACACGCACTGACACCCAGTAACACAGACACACACTTACACCAAGTAACAAAGACACACACTGACACCCAGTAACAAAGACATACACTGACACCCAGTAACACAGATACACACTGACACCAAGTAACAAAGACATACACAGACACCCAGTAACAAAGACATACACTGACAGCCAGAAACACAGACAAACGCTTACACCAAGTAACAAAGACAAACACTGACACCCAGTAACAAAGACATACACTGACACCAAGTAACAAAGACACACACTGACACCCAGTAACACAGACACACACTTACACCAAGCAACAAATACATACAGTGACATCCAGTAACACAGAAACACAATGACACCCAGTAACACAGACACACACTTACACCAAGTAACACAGACATACACTGACACCCAGTAACACAGACACCTACTTACACAAAGTAACAAAGACATACACTGACACTCAGTAATCAAGACATACTCTGACACCCAGTAACACAGACACACACTTGCAACAAGTAACAAAGACACACACTGACACCCAGTATCAGAGACACACATTTACACCAAGTAACTAAGTCAGACACTGACACCCAGTAACACAGACACACACTGATACCAAGTAACAAAGACACGCACTGACACCCAGTAACAAAGACATACACTTACACCCAGTAACACAGACATACACTGACACCCAGTAACACAGACATACACTTACACCAAGTAACAAGGACATACACTGACACCCAGTAACACTGACACACACTTACACCAAGTAACAAAGACACACTCTGACACCCAGTCACAAAGACATACACCTACACCCAGCAACGCAGACATACACTGACACCCAGTAACACAGACATACACTTACACCAAGTAACAAAGACATACACTGACTCCCAGTAACACAGACACACACTTACACAAAGTAACAAAGAGATACACTGACACCCAGTAACACGGACACACACTTGCACCAAGAAACTAAGACCCACACACACCCAGTAACAAAGACAGACACTGACACCAAGTAACAAGGACACAGACTGACACCAAGTTACAAAGACATACACTGACACCCAGTAACACAGACGCACACTGACACCAAGTAACAAAGACATACACAGACAACCAGTATCAAAGACATGCACTGACACCCAGTAACACAGACACACACGTACACCAAGTAACGCAGACACACACTGACACCCAGTAACAAAGACATACACTGACACCAAGGAACAAAGACATACACTGACACCCAGTAACACAGATACACACTGACAGCAAGTTACAAAGACATACAGTGACACCCAGTAACAAAGACATACACTGACAGCCAGAAACACAGACACACACTGAAACCCAGTAACACAGACATACACTTACACCAAGTAACAAAGACATACACTGACTCCCAGTAACACAGACATACACTTACACCAAGTAACAAAGACATACACTGACTCCCAGTAAAACAGACATACACTTACACCAAGTAACAAAGACATACTCTGACACCCAGAAACACAGACACACACTTACAACAAGTAACAAAGACACACACTGACACCCAGTAACGGAGACACACAGTAACACTAAGTAACAAAGACAGACACTGACATCCAATAACACAGACACACACTGACACCAAGTAACAAAGACACACACTGACACCCAGTAACAAAGACATACACTGACACCCAGTAACACAGACACACCAATACACCAAGTAATAAAGACATACACTGACACCCAGTAACACAGACACACGCTTGCACCAAGTAACAAAGACGGACACTGACACCCAGTAACACAGACACACACTTACAACAAGTAACAAAGACATACACTGACACCCAGTAACACAGACACACACTTGCACAAAGTAACACAGACATACACTGACACCCAGTAACAAAGACATACACTGAAACCCAGTATCACAGACACACACTTGCACCAAGTAACAAAAACAGACACAGACACCCAGTAACACAGCCATACACTTACACCAAGTAACAAAGACATACACTGACATCCAGTAACACAGACACACACTTACACCAAGTAACAAAGACATACACTGACACCCAGTAACAAAGACATACACTGACAACCAGTAACAAAGACATACAGTTACACCCAGTAGCACAGACATACACTGACATCCAGTAACACAGACACACACTTACAGCAAGTAAAAAAGACATACACTGACACCCAGAAACACAGACACACACTTACATCAAGTAACAAAGACATACACTGACATCTAGTAAGAAAGACATGCACTGACACCCAGGAACACAGGCACACACGTACACCAAGTAACAAAGACATACACTGACACCCAGTAACACAGACACACACTTGCACCAAGTAACAAAGACAGACACTGACACCCAGTAACAAAGACATACACTGACAACCAGTGACAAAGACACACACTTGCACCAAGTAGCAAAGACACGCACTGACACCAAGTAACAAAGACATACACTTACAACCAGTAACAAAGACATACACTTACACCCAGAAACACAGACATAAACTGACACCCAGTAACCCAGACGCACACTTCCACCAAGTAACAAAGACGCACACTGACACCAAGTAACAAAGACATACACTTACACCCAGTAACACAGACATACACTGACACCAAGTAACAAAGACAGACACTGACACCCAGTAACAAAGACATCCACTGACACCCAGTGACACAGACACGCACTTGCACCAAGTAACAAAGACAGACACTGACACCCAGTAACACAGACACACACTTAAACCAAGTAACAAAGACAGACACTGACACCCAGGAACACAGACACACAATTGCACCAAGTAACACAGACACACACTGACACCCAGTAACAAAGACATACACTGACACCCAGTAACACAGACACACACTGACACCAAGTAACAAAGACACACACTGACACCCAGTAACACAGACACACACTTACACCAAGCAACAAATACATACACTGACATCCAGTAACACAGAAACACAATGACACCCAGTAACACAGACACACACTTACACCAAGTAACACAGACATACACTGACACCCAGTAACACAGACACCTACTTACACAAAGTAACAAAGACATACACTGACACTCAGTAATCAAGACATACTCTGACACCCAGTAACACAGACACACACTTACAACAAGTAACAAAGACACACACTGACACCCAGTATCAGAGACACACATTTACACCAAGTAACTAAGTCAGACACTGACACCCAGTAACACAGACACACACTGATACCAAGTAACAAAGACACGCACTGACACCCAGTAACAAAGACATACACTTACACCCAGTAACACAGACATACACTGACACCCAGTAACACAGACATACACTTACACCAAGTAACAAGGACATACACTGACACCCTGTAACACTGACACACACTTACACCAAGTAACAAAGACACACACTGACACCCAGTCACAAAGACATACACCTACACCCAGCAACACAGACATACACTGACACCCAGTAACACAGACATACACTTACACCAAGTAACAAAGACATACACTGACTCCCAGTAACACAGACACACACTTACACAAAGTAACAAAGAGATACACTGACACCCAGTAACACGGACACACACTTGCACCAAGAAACTAAGACCCACACACACCCAGTAACAAAGACAGACACTGACACCAAGTAACAAAGACACAGACTGACACCAAGTTACAAAGACTTACACTGACACCCAGTAACACAGACGCACACTGACACCAAGTAACAAAGACATACACAGACAACCAGTATCAAAGACATGCACTGACACCCAGTAACACAGACACACACGTACACCAAGTAACGCAGACACACACTGACACCCAGTAACAAAGACATACACTGACACCAAGGAACAAAGACATACACTGACACCCAGTAACACAGATACACACTGACACCAAGTTACAAAGACATACAGTGACACCCAGTAACAAAGACATACACTGACAGCCAGAAACACAGACATACACTGACTCCCAGTAAAACAGACATACACTTACACCAAGTAACAAAGACATACTCTGACACCCAGTAACACAGACACACACTTACAACAAGTAACAAAGACACACACTGACACCCAGTAACGGAGACACACAGTAACCCTAAGTAACAAAGACAGACACTGACACCCAATAACACAGACACACCCTGACACCAAGTAACAAAGACACACACTGACACCCAGTAACAAAGACATACACTGACACCCAGTAACACAGACACACCAATACACCAAGTAATAAAGACATACACTGACACCCAGTAACACAGACACACGCTTGCACCAAGTAACAAAGACGGACACTGACACCCAGTAACACAGACACACACTTACAACAAGTAACAAAGACATACACTGACACCCAGTAGCACAGACACACACTTGCACAAAGTAACACAGTCATACACTGACACCCAGTAACAAAGACATACACTGAAACCCAGTATCACAGACACACTCTTGCACCAAGTAACAAAGACAGACACAGACACCCAGTAACACAGCCATACACTTACACCAAGTAACAAAGACATACACTGACATCCAGTAACACAGACACACACTTACACCAAGTAACAAAGACATACACTGACACCCAGTAACAAAGACATACACTGACAACCAGTAACAAATACATACAGTTACACCCAGTAGCACAGACATACACTGACATCCAGTAACACAGACACACACTTACAGCAAGTAAAAAAGACATACACTGACACCCAGAAACACAGACACACACTTACATCAAGTAACAAAGACATACACTGACACCCAGTAACATAGACACTGACTGACACCAAGTAACAAAGACATGCACTGACACCCAGTAACACAGACATACACTGACACCTAGTAAGAAAGACATGCACTGACACCCAGGAACACAGACACACACATACACCAAGTAACAAAGACATACACTGACACCCAGTAACACAGACACACACTTGCACCAAGTAACAAAGACAGACACTGACACCCAGTAACAAAGACATACACTGACAACCAGTGACAAAGACACACACTTGCACCAAGTAGCAAAGACACGCACTGACACCAAGTAACAAAGACATACACTTACAACCATTAACAAAGACATACACTTACACCCAGTAACACAGACATAAACTGACACCCAGTAACCCAGACGCACACTTCCACCAAGTAACAAAGACGCACACTGACACCAAGTAACAAAGACATACACTTACACCCAGTAACACAGACATACACTGACACCAAGTAACAAAGACAGACACTGACACCCAGTAACAAAGACATCCAAAACACCCAGTGACACAGACACGCAATTGCACCAAGTAACAAAGACAGACACTGACACCCAGTAACACAGACACACCAATACACCAAGTAATAAAGACATACACTGACACCCAGTAACACAGACACACGCTTGCACCAAGTAACAAAGACGGACACTGACACCCAGTAACACAGACACACACTTACAACAAGTAACAAAGACATACACTGACACCCAGTAGCACAGACACACACTTGCACAAAGTAACACAGACATACACTGACACCCAGTAACAAAGACATACACTGAAACCCAGTATCACAGACACACTCTTGCACCAAGTAACAAAGACAGACACAGACACCCAGTAACACAGCCATACACTTACACCAAGTAACAAAGACATACACTGACATCCAGTAACACAGACGCACACTTACACCAAGTAACAAAGACATACACTGACACCCAGTAACAAAGACATACACTGACAACCAGTAACAAAGACATACAGTTACACCCAGTAGCTCAGACATACACTGACATCCAGTAACACAGACACACACTTACAGCAAGTAAAAAAGACATACACTGACACCCAGAAACACAGACACACACTTACATCAAGTAACAAAGACATACACTGACACCCAGTAACATAGACACTGACTGACACCAAGTAACAAAGACATGCACTGACACCCAGTAACAAAGACATACACTTACACCCAGTAACACAGACATACACTGACACCTAGTAAGAAAGACATGCACTGACACCCAGGAACACAGACACACACGTACACCAAGTAACAAAGACATACACTGACACCCAGTAACACAGACACACACTTGCACCAAGTAACAAAGACAGACACTGACACCCAGTAACAAAGACATACACTGACAACCAGTGACAAAGACACACACTTGCACCAAGTAGCAAAGACACGCACTGACACCAAGTAACAAAGACATACACTTACAACCAGTAACAAAGACATACACTTACACCCAGTAACACAGACATAAACTGACACCCAGTAACCCAGACGCACACTTCCACCAAGTAACAAAGACGCACACTGACACCAAGTAACAAAGACATACACTTACACCCAGTAACACAGACATACACTGACACCAAGTAACAAAGACAGACACTGACACCCAGTAACAAAGACATCCACTGACACCCAGTGACACAGACACGCACTTGCACCAAGTAACAAAGACAGACACTGACACCCAGTAACACAGACACACACTTAAACCAAGTAACAAAGACAGACACTGACACCCAGTAACACAGACACACAATTGCACCAAGTAACACAGACACACACTGACACCCAGTAACAAAGACATACACTGACACCCAGTAACACAGACACACACTTACACCAAGTAACAAAGACATACACTGACATCCAGTAACACAGACACACACGTACACCAAGTAACAAAGACATACACTGACACCCAGTAACACAGTCACACACTGACACCAAGTAGCAAAGACACGAACTGACACCAAGTAACAAAGACATACACTGACAGCCAGTAACAAAGACATGCACTTACACCCAGGAGCACAGACAGAAAATGACACCCAGTAACCCAGATGCACACTTCCACCAAGTAACAAAGACACACACTTACACCCAGTAACATAGACAGACACTGACACCCAGTAACACAGACACACACTTACATCAAGTAACAAAGACATACACTGACACACAGTAACATAGACACACACTGACACCAAGAAACAAAGACATGCACTGACATCCAGTAACACAGAAACACAATGACACCCAGTAACACAGACACACACTTACACCAAGTAACACAGACATACACTGACACCCAGTAACACAGACACCTACTTACACAAAGTAACAAAGACATACACGGACTCTCAGTAATAAAGACATACTCTGACACCCAGTAACACAGACACACACTTACAACAAGTAACAAAGACACACACTGACACCCAGTAACAGAGACACACACTTACACCAAGTAACAAAGACACACACTTACACCAAGTAACAAAGACACAGACTGACACCCAGTCACAAAGACATACACTTACACCCAGCAACACAGATATGCACTGACACCCAGTAACACAGACATACACTGACTTCCAGTAACACAGACACACACTTACACCAAGTAACAAAGACATACACTGACATTCAGTAATAAAGACATACTCTGACACCCAGTAACACAGACACACTCTTACAACAAGTAACAAAGAGACACACTGACACCCAGTAACAGAGACACACAGTAACACCAAGTAACAAAGACAGACACTGACACCCAGTAACACAGACACACACTGATACCAAGTAGGAAAGACATGCACTGACACCCAGGAACACAGACACACACGTACACCAAGTGACAAAGACATACACTGACACCCAGTAACACAGACACACACTTGCACCAAGTAACAAAGACAGACACTGACACCCAGTAACAAAGACATACACTGACAACCAGTGACAAAGACACACACTTGCACCAAGTAGCAAAGACACGCACTGACACCAAGTAACAAAGACATACACTTACAACCAGTAACAAAGACATACACTTACACCCAGTAACACAGACATAAACTGACACCCAGTAACCCAGACGCACACTTCCACCAAGTAACAAAGACGCACACTGACACCAAGTAACAAAGACATACACTTACACCCAGTAACACAGACATACACTGACACCAAGTAACAAAGACAGACACTGACACCCAGTAACAAAGACATCCACTGACACCCAGTGACACAGACACGCACTTGCACCAAGTAACAAAGACAGACACTGACACCCAGTAACACAGACACACACTTAAACCAAGTAACAAAGACAGACACTGACACCCAGTAACACAGACACACAATTGCACCAAGTAACACAGACACACACTGACACCCAGTAACAAAGACATACACTGACACCCAGTAACACAGACACACACTTACACCAAGTAACAAAGACATACACTGACATCCAGTAACACAGACACACACGTACACCAAGTAACAAAGACATACACTGACACCCAGTAACACAGACACACACTGACACCAAGTAGCAAAGACACGAACTGACACCAAGTAACAAAGACATACACTTACAGCCAGTAACAAAGACATGCAATTACACCCAGGAACACAGACAGAAACTGACACCCAGTAACCCAGACGCACACTTCCACCAAGTAACAAAGACACACACTGACACCAAGTAACAAAGACATACACTTACACCCAGTAACATAGACAGACACTGACACCCAGTAACACAGACACACACTTACATCAAGTAACAAAGACATACACTGACACACAGTAACATAGACGCACACTGACACCAAGTAACAAAGACATGCACTGACATCCAGTAACACAGAAACACAATGACACCCAGTAACACAGACACACACTTACACCAAGTAACACAGACATACACTGACACCCAGTAACACAGACACCTACTTACACAAAGGAACAAAGACATACACGGACTCTCAGTCATAAAGACATACTCTGACACCCAGTAATACAGACACACACTTACAACAAGTAACAAAGACACACACTGACACCCAGTAACAGAGACACACACTTACACCAAGTAACAAAGACACACACTTACACCAAGTAACAAAGACACAGACTGACACCCAGTCACAAAGACATACACTTACACCCAGCAACACAGATATGCACTGACACCCAGTAACACAGACATACACTGACTGCCAGTAACACAGACACACACTTACACCAAGTAACAAAGACAGACACTGACATTCAGTAATAAAGACATACTCTGACACCCAGTAACACAGACACACTCTTACAACAAGTAACAAAGACACACACTGACACCCAGTAACAGAGACACACAGTAACACCAAGTAACAAAGACAGACACTGACACCCAGTAACACAGACACACACTGATACCAAGTAACAAAGACACGCACTGACACCCAGTAACAAAGACATACACTTACACCCAGTAACACAGACATACACTGACACCCAGTAACACAGACATACAATTACACCAAGTAACAAAAACATACACTGACACCCAGTAAAACTGACACACACTGACACCAAGTAACAAAGACACACACTTACACCAAGTAACAAAGACATACACTTAAACCCAGCAACACAGACATACACTGACACCCAGTAACACAGACATACACTTACACCAAGTAACAAAGACATGCACTGACTCCCAGTAACAAAGACACACACTTACACCAAGTAACAAAGACATACTCTGTCACCCAGTAACACAGACACACACTTGCACCAAGTAACAAAGACATACACTGACACCCAGTAACACAGACACACACTGACACCAAGTAACAAAGACACACACTGACACCCAGTAACACAGACACTCACTTACACCAAGTAACAAAGACACACACTGACACCCAGTAACAAAGACATACACTGACACCCAGTAACACAGATACACACTGACACCAAGTAACAAAGACATACAGTGACACCCAGTAACAAAGACATACACTGACAGCCAGAAACACAGACAAACACTTACACCAAGTAACAAAGACAAACACTGACACCCAGTAACAAAGACATACACTGACACCAAGTAACAAAGACACACACTGACACCCAGTAACACAGACACACACTTACACCAAGCAACAAATACATACACTGACATCCAGTAACACAGAAACACAATGACACCCAGTAACACAGACACACACTTACACCAAGTAACACAGACATACACTGACACTCAGTAATCAAGACATACTCTGACACCCAGTAACACAGACACACACTTACAACAAGTAACAAAGACACACACTGACACCCAGTATCAGAGACACACATTTACACTAAGTAACAAAGTCAGACACTGACACCCAGTAACACAGACACACACTGATACCAAGTAACAAAGACACGCACTGACACCCAGTAACAAAGACATACACTTACACCCAGTAACACAGACATACACTGACACCCAGTAACACAGACATACACTTACACCAAGTAACAAGGACATACACTGACACCCAGTAACACTGACACACACTTACACCAAGTAACAAAGACACACACTGACACCCAGTCACAAAGACATACACCTACACCCAGCAACACAGACATACACTGACACCCAGTAACACAGACATACACTTACACCAAGTAACAAAGACATACACTGACTCCCAGTAACACAGACACACACTTACACAAAGTAACAAAGAGATACACTGACACCCAGTAACACGGACACACACTTGCACCAAGAAACTAAGACCCACACACACCCAGTAACAAAGACAGACACTGACACCAAGTAACAAAGACACAGACTGACACCAAGTTACAAAGACATACACAGACAACCAGTAACAAAGACATGCACTGACACCCAGTAACACAGACACACACGTACACCAAGTAACACAGACACACACTGACACCCAGTAACAAAGACATACACTGACACCAAGGAACAAAGACATTCACTGACAGCCAGAAACACAGACACACACTGAAACCCAGTAACGCAGACATACACTTCCACCAAGTAACAAAGACATACACTGACTCCCAGTAACACAGACATACACTTACACCAAGTAACAAAGACATACACTGACTCCCAGTAAAACAGACATACACTTACACCAAGTAACAAAGACATACTCTGACACCCAGTAACACAGACACACACTTACAACAAGTAACAAAGACACACACTGACACCCAGTAACAGAGACACACAGTAACACTAAGTAACAAAGACAGACACCGACACCCAATAACACAGACACACACTGACACCAAGTAACAAAGACACACACTGACACCCAGTAACAAAGACACACACATACACCAAGTAATAAAGACATACACTGACACCCAGTAACACAGACACACACTTGCACCAAGTAACAAAGACGGACACTGACACCCAGTAACACAGACACACACTTACAACAAGTAACAAAGACATAAACTGACACCCAGTAACACAGACACACACTTGCACAAAGTAACACAGACATACACTGACACCCAGTAACAAAGACGTACACTGAAACCCAGTATCACAGACACACACTTGCACCAAGTAACAAAGACAGACACAGACACCCAGTAACACAGCCATACACTTACACCAAGTAACAAAGACATACACTGACATCCAGTAACACAGACACACACTTACACCAAGTAACAAAGACATACACTGACACCCAGTAACAAAGACATACACTGACAACCAGTAACAAAGACATACAGTTACACCCAGTAGCACAGACATACACTGACATCCAGTAACACAGACACACACTTACAGCAAGTAAAAAAGACATACACTGACGCCCAGAAACACAGACACACACTTACATCAAGTAACAAAGACATACACTGACACCCAGTAACATGGACACTGACTGACACCAAGTAACAAAGACATGCACTGACACCCAGTAACAAAGACATGCACTTACACCCAGTAACACAGACATACACTGACACCCAGTAACACAGACACACACTTACACCAAGTAACAAAGACATACACTGACACCCAGAAACACAGACACAAACTTACATCAAGTAACAAAGACGTACACTGACACCCAGTAACATAGACACTCACTGACACCAAGTAACAAAGACATGCACTGACACCCAGTAACACAGACATACAAAAACACCAAGCAACAAAGACATACACTGACTCCCAGTAACACAGACATACACTTACACCAAGTAACAAAGACATACACTGACTCCCAGTAAAACAGACATACACTTACACCAAGTAACAAAGACATACACTGACACCCAGTAACACAGACATACACTTACACCAAGTAACAAGGACATACACTGACACCCAGTAACACAGACACACACTGATACCAAGTAACAAAGACACGCACTGACACCCAGTAACAAAGACATACACTTACACCCAGTAACACAGACATACACTGACACCCAGTAACACAGACATACACTTACACCAAGTAACAAGGACATACACTGACACCCAGTAACACTGACACACACTTACACCAAGTAACAAAGACACACACTGACACCCAGTCACAAAGACATACACCTACACCCAGCAACACAGACATACACTGACACCCAGTAACACAGACATACACTTACACCAAGTAACAAAGACATACACTGACTCCCAGTAACACAGACACACACTTACACAAAGTAACAAAGAGATACACTGACACCCAGTAACACGGAAACACACTTGCACCAAGAAACTAAGACCCACACACACCCAGTAACAAAGACAGACACTGACACCAAGTAACAAAGACACAGACTGACACCAAGTTACAAAGACATACACTGACACCCAGTAACACAGACGCACAGTGACACCAAGTAACAAAGACATACACAGACAACCAGTAACAAAGACATGCACTGACACCCAGTAACACAGACACACACGTACACCAAGTAACACAGACACACACTGACACCCAGTAACATAGACATACACTGACACCAAGGAACAAAGACATACACTGACAGCCAGAAACACAGACACACACTGAAACCCAGTAACACAGACATACACTTACACCAAGTAACAAAGACATGCACTGACTCCCAGTAACACAGACATACACTTACAACAAGTAACAAAGACATACACTGACTCCCAGTAAAACAGACATACACTTACACCAAGTAACAAAGACATACTCTGACACCCAGTAACACAGACACACACTTACAACAAGTAACAAAGACACACACTGACACCCAGTAACAGAGACACACAGTAACACTAAGTAACAAAGACAGACACTGACACCCAATAACACAGACACACACTGACACCAAGTAACAAAGACACACACTGACACCCAGTAACAAAGACACACACATACACCAAGTAATAAAGACATACACTGACACCCAGTAACACAGACACACACTTGCACCAAGTAACAAAGACGGACACTGACACCCAGTAACACAGACACACACTTACAACAAGTAACAAAGACATACACTGACACCCAGTAACACAGACACACACTTGCACAAAGTAACACAGACATACACTGACACCCAGTAACAAAGACATACACTGAAACCCAGTATCACAGACACACACTTGCACCAAGTAACAAAGACAGACACAGACACCCAGTAACACAGCCATACACTTACACCAAGTAACAAAGACATACACTGACATCCAGTAACACAGACACACACTTACACCAAGTAACAAAGACATACACTGACACCCAGTAACAAAGACATACACTGACAACCAGTAACAAAGACATACAGTTACACCCAGTAGCACAGACATACACTGACATCCAGTAACACAGACACACACGTACAGCAAGTAAAAAAGACATACACTGACACCCAGAAACACAGACACACACTTACATCAAGTAACAAAGACATACACTGACACCCAGTAACATAGACACTGACTGACACCAAGTAACAAAGACATGCACTGACACCCAGTAACAAAGACATGCACTTACACCCAGTAACACAGACATACACTGACACCCAGTAACACAGACACACACTTACACCAAGTAACAAAGACATACACTGACACCCAGAAACACAGACACACACTTACATCAAGTAACAAAGACGTACACTGACACCCAGTAACATAGACACTCACTGACACCAAGTAACAAAGACATGCACTGACACCCAGTAACACAGACATACAATTACACCAAGTAACAAAGACATACACTGACTCCCAGTAACACAGACATACACTTACACCAAGTAACAAAGACATGCACTGACTCCCAGTAAAACAGACATACACTTACACCAAGTAACAAAGACATACACTGACACCCAGTAACAAAGACATACACTGACACCCATTAACACAGACACACACATACACCAAGTAATAAAGACATACACTGACACCCAGTAACACAGACACACACTTGCACCAAGTAACAAAGACGGACACTGACACCCAGTAACACAGACACACACTTACAACAAGTAACAAAGACATACACTGACACCCAGTAACACAGACACACACTTGCACAAAGTAACACAGACATACACTGACACCCAGTATCAAAGACATACACTGAAACCCAGTATGACAGACACACACTTGCACCAAGTAACAAAGACAGACACAGACACCCAGTAACACAGCCATAAATTTACACCAAGTAACAAAGACATACACTGACATCCAGTAACACAGACACACACTTACACCAAGTAACAAAGACATACACTGACACCCAGTAACAAAGACATACACTGACAACCAGTAACAAAGACATACAGTTACACCCAGTAGCACAGACATACACTGACATCCAGTAACACAGACACACACTTACATCAAGTAACAAAGACATACACTGACACCCAGTAACATAGACACTGACTGACACCAAGTAACAAAGACATGCACTGACACCCAGTAACAAAGACATACACTTACACCCAGTAACACAGACATACACTGACACCTAGTAAGAAAGACATGCACTGACACCCAGGAACACAGACACACACGTACACCAAGTAACAAAGACATACACTGACACCCAGTAACACAGACACACACTTGCACCAAGTAACAAAGACAGACACTGACACCCAGTAACAAAGACATACACTGACATCCAGTAACACAGAAACACAATGACACCCAGTAACACAGACACACACTTACACCAAGTAACACAGACATACACTGACACCCAGTAACACAGACACCTACTTACACAAAGTAACAAAGACATACACTGACACTCAGTAATCAAGACATACTCTGACACCCAGTAACACAGACACACACTTACAACAAGTAACAAAGACACACACTGACACCCAGTATCAGAGACACACATTTACACCAAGTAACTAAGTCAGACACTGACACCCAGTAACACAGACACACACTGATACCAAGTAACAAAGACACGCACTGACACCCAGTAACAAAGACATACACTTACACCCAGTAACACAGACATACACTGACACCCAGTAACACAGACATACACTTACACCAAGTAACAAGGACATACACTGACACCCTGTAACACTGACACACACTTACACCAAGTAACAAAGACACACACTGACACCCAGTCACAAAGACATACACCTACACCCAGCAACACAGACATACACTGACACCCAGTAACACAGACATACACTTACACCAAGTAACAAAGACATACACTGACTCCCAGTAACACAGACACACACTTACACAAAGTAACAAAGAGATACACTGACACCCAGTAACACGGACACACACTTGCACCAAGAAACTAAGACCCACACACACCCAGTAACAAAGACAGACACTGACACCAAGTAACAAAGACACAGACTGACACCAAGTTACAAAGACTTACACTGACACCCAGTAACACAGACGCACACTGACACCAAGTAACAAAGACATACACAGACAACCAGTATCAAAGACATGCACTGACACCCAGTAACACAGACACACTAGTACACCAAGTAACGCAGACACACACTGACACCCAGTAACAAAGACATACACTGACACCAAGGAACAAAGACATACACTGACACCCAGTAACACAGATACACACTGACACCAAGTTACAAAGACATACAGTGACACCCAGTAACAAAGACATACACTGACAGCCAGAAACACAGACATACACTGACTCCCAGTAAAACAGACATACACTTACACCAAGTAACAAAGACATACTCTGACACCCAGTAACACAGACACACACTTACAACAAGTAACAAAGACACACACTGACACCCAGTAACGGAGACACACAGTAACCCTAAGTAACAAAGACAGACACTGACACCCAATAACACAGACACACCCTGACACCAAGTAACAAAGACACACACTGACACCCAGTAACAAAGACATACACTGACACCCAGTAACACAGACACACCAATACACCAAGTAATAAAGACATACACTGACACCCAGTAACACAGACACACGCTTGCACCAAGTAACAAAGACGGACACTGACACCCAGTAACACAGACACACACTTACAACAAGTAACAAAGACATACACTGACACCCAGTAGCACAGACACACACTTGCACAAAGTAACACAGTCATACACTGACACCCAGTAACAAAGACATACACTGAAACCCAGTATCACAGACACACTCTTGCACCAAGTAACAAAGACAGACACAGACACCCAGTAACACAGCCATACACTTACACCAAGTAACAAAGACATACACTGACATCCAGTAACACAGACACACACTTACACCAAGTAACAAAGACATACACTGACACCCAGTAACAAAGACATACACTGACAACCAGTAACAAATACATACAGTTACACCCAGTAGCACAGACATACACTGACATCCAGTAACACAGACACACACTTACAGCAAGTAAAAAAGACATACACTGACACCCAGAAACACAGACACACACTTACATCAAGTAACAAAGACATACACTGACACCCAGTAACATAGACACTGACTGACACCAAGTAACAAAGACATGCACTGACACCCAGTAACACAGACATACACTGACACCTAGTAAGAAAGACATGCACTGACACCCAGGAACACAGACACACACATACACCAAGTAACAAAGACATACACTGACACCCAGTAACACAGACACACACTTGCACCAAGTAACAAAGACAGACACTGACACCCAGTAACAAAGACATACACTGACAACCAGTGACAAAGACACACACTTGCACCAAGTAGCAAAGACACGCACTGACACCAAGTAACAAAGACATACACTTACAACCATTAACAAAGACATACACTTACACCCAGTAACACAGACATAAACTGACACCCAGTAACCCAGACGCACACTTCCACCAAGTAACAAAGACGCACACTGACACCAAGTAACAAAGACATACACTTACACCCAGTAACACAGACATACACTGACACCAAGTAACAAAGACAGACACTGACACCCAGTAACAAAGACATCCAAAACACCCAGTGACACAGACACGCAATTGCACCAAGTAACAAAGACAGACACTGACACCCAGTAACACAGACACACCAATACACCAAGTAATAAAGACATACACTGACACCCAGTAACACAGACACACGCTTGCACCAAGTAACAAAGACGGACACTGACACCCAGTAACACAGACACACACTTACAACAAGTAACAAAGACATACACTGACACCCAGTAGCACAGACACACACTTGCACAAAGTAACACAGACATACACTGACACCCAGTAACAAAGACATACACTGAAACCCAGTATCACAGACACACTCTTGCACCAAGTAACAAAGACAGACACAGACACCCAGTAACACAGCCATACACTTACACCAAGTAACAAAGACATACACTGACATCCAGTAACACAGACGCACACTTACACCAAGTAACAAAGACATACACTGACACCCAGTAACAAAGACATACACTGACAACCAGTAACAAAGACATACAGTTACACCCAGTAGCTCAGACATACACTGACATCCAGTAACACAGACACACACTTACAGCAAGTAAAAAAGACATACACTGACACCCAGAAACACAGACACACACTTACATCAAGTAACAAAGACATACACTGACACCCAGTAACATAGACACTGACTGACACCAAGTAACAAAGACATGCACTGACACCCAGTAACAAAGACATACACTTACACCCAGTAACACAGACATACACTGACACCTAGTAAGAAAGACATGCACTGACACCCAGGAACACAGACACACACGTACACCAAGTAACAAAGACATACACTGACACCCAGTAACACAGACACACACTTGCACCAAGTAACAAAGACAGACACTGACACCCAGTAACAAAGACATACACTGACAACCAGTGACAAAGACACACACTTGCACCAAGTAGCAAAGACACGCACTGACACCAAGTAACAAAGACATACACTTACAACCAGTAACAAAGACATACACTTACACCCAGTAACACAGACATAAACTGACACCCAGTAACCCAGACGCACACTTCCACCAAGTAACAAAGACGCACACTGACACCAAGTAACAAAGACATACACTTACACCCAGTAACACAGACATACACTGACACCAAGTAACAAAGACAGACACTGACACCCAGTAACAAAGACATCCACTGACACCCAGTGACACAGACACGCACTTGCACCAAGTAACAAAGACAGACACTGACACCCAGTAACACAGACACACACTTAAACCAAGTAACAAAGACAGACACTGACACCCAGTAACACAGACACACAATTGCACCAAGTAACACAGACACACACTGACACCCAGTAACAAAGACATACACTGACACCCAGTAACACAGACACACACTTACACCAAGTAACAAAGACATACACTGACATCCAGTAACACAGACACACACGTACACCAAGTAACAAAGACATACACTGACACCCAGTAACACAGTCACACACTGACACCAAGTAGCAAAGACACGAACTGACACCAAGTAACAAAGACATACACTGACAGCCAGTAACAAAGACATGCACTTACACCCAGGAGCACAGACAGAAAATGACACCCAGTAACCCAGATGCACACTTCCACCAAGTAACAAAGACACACACTTACACCCAGTAACATAGACAGACACTGACACCCAGTAACACAGACACACACTTACATCAAGTAACAAAGACATACACTGACACACAGTAACATAGACACACACTGACACCAAGAAACAAAGACATGCACTGACATCCAGTAACACAGAAACACAATGACACCCAGTAACACAGACACACACTTACACCAAGTAACACAGACATACACTGACACCCAGTAACACAGACACCTACTTACACAAAGTAACAAAGACATACACGGACTCTCAGTAATAAAGACATACTCTGACACCCAGTAACACAGACACACACTTACAACAAGTAACAAAGACACACACTGACACCCAGTAACAGAGACACACACTTACACCAAGTAACAAAGACACACACTTACACCAAGTAACAAAGACACAGACTGACACCCAGTCACAAAGACATACACTTACACCCAGCAACACAGATATGCACTGACACCCAGTAACACAGACATACACTGACTTCCAGTAACACAGACACACACTTACACCAAGTAACAAAGACATACACTGACATTCAGTAATAAAGACATACTCTGACACCCAGTAACACAGACACACTCTTACAACAAGTAACAAAGACAGACACTGACACCCAGTAACACAGACACACACTGATACCAAGTAGGAAAGACATGCACTGACACCCAGGAACACAGACACACACGTACACCAAGTGACAAAGACATACACTGACACCCAGTAACACAGACACACACTTGCACCAAGTAACAAAGACAGACACTGACACCCAGTAACAAAGACATACACTGACAACCAGTGACTAAGACACACACTTGCACCAAGTAGCAAAGACACGCACTGACACCAAGTAACAAAGACATACACTTACAACCAGTAACAAAGACATACACTTACACCCAGTAACACAGACATAAACTGACACCCAGTAACCCAGACGCACACTTCCACCAAGTAACAAAGACGCACACTGACACCAAGTAACAAAGACATACACTTACACCCAGTAACACAGACATACACTGACACCAAGTAACAAAGACAGACACTGACACCCAGTAACAAAGACATCCACTGACACCCAGTGACACAGACACGCACTTGCACCAAGTAACAAAGACAGACACTGACACCCAGTAACACAGACACACACTTAAACCAAGTAACAAAGACAGACACTGACACCCAGTAACACAGACACACAATTGCACCAAGTAACACAGACACACACTGACACCCAGTAACAAAGACATACACTGACACCCAGTAACACAGACACACACTTACACCAAGTAACAAAGACATACACTGACATCCAGTAACACAGACACACACGTACACCAAGTAACAAAGACATACACTGACACCCAGTAACACAGACACACACTGACACCAAGTAGCAAAGACACGAACTGACACCAAGTAACAAAGACATACACTTACAGCCAGTAACAAAGACATGCACTTACACCCAGGAACACAGACAGAAACTGACACCCAGTAACCCAGACGCACACTTCCACCAAGTAACAAAGACACACACTGACACCAAGTAACAAAGACATACACTTACACCCAGTAACATAGACAGACACTGACACCCAGTAACACAGACACACACTTACATCAAGTAACAAAGACATACACTGACACACAGTAACATAGACACACACTGACACCAAGTAACAAAGACATGCACTGACATCCAGTAACACAGAAACACAATGACACCCAGTAACACAGACACACACTTACACCAAGTAACACAGACATACACTGACACCCAGTAACACAGACACCTACTTACACAAAGGAACAAAGACATACACGGACTCTCAGTCATAAAGACATACTCTGACACCCAGTAATACAGACACACACTTACAACAAGTAACAAAGACACACACTGACACCCAGTAACAGAGACACACACTTACACCAAGTAACAAAGACACACACTTACACCAAGTAACAAAGACACAGACTGACACCCAGTCACAAAGACATACACTTACACCCAGCAACACAGATATGCACTGACACCCAGTAACACAGACATACACTGACTGCCAGTAACACAGACACACACTTACACCAAGTAACAAAGACAGACACTGACATTCAGTAATAAAGACATACTCTGACACCCAGTAACACAGACACACTCTTACAACAAGTAACAAAGACACACACTGACACCCAGTAACAGAGACACACAGTAACACCAAGTAACAAAGACAGACACTGACACCCAGTAACACAGACACACACTGATACCAAGTAACAAAGACACGCACTGACACCCAGTAACAAAGACATACACTTACACCCAGTAACACAGACATACACTGACACCCAGTAACACAGACATACAATTACACCAAGTAACAAAAACATACACTGACACCCAGTAAAACTGACACACACTGACACCAAGTAACAAAGACACACACTTACACCAAGTAACAAAGACATACACTTAAACCCAGCAACACAGACATACACTGACACCCAGTAACACAGACATACACTTACACCAAGTAACAAAGACATGCACTGACTCCCAGTAACAAAGACACACACTTACACCAAGTAACAAAGACATACTCTGTCACCCAGTAACACAGACACACACTTGCACCAAGTAACAAAGACATACACTGACACCCAGTAACACAGACACACACTGACACCAAGTAACAAAGACACACACTGACACCCAGTAACACAGACACTCACTTACACCAAGTAACAAAGACACACACTGACACCCAGTAACAAAGACATACACTGACACCCAGTAACACAGATACACACTGACACCAAGTAACAAAGACATACAGTGACACCCAGTAACAAAGACATACACTGACAGCCAGAAACACAGACAAACACTTACACCAAGTAACAAAGACAAACACTGACACCCAGTAACAAAGACATACACTGACACCAAGTAACAAAGACACACACTGACACCCAGTAACACAGACACACACTTACACCAAGCAACAAATACATACACTGACATCCAGTAACACAGAAACACAATGACACCCAGTAACACAGACACACACTTACACCAAGTAACACAGACATACACTGACACTCAGTAATCAAGACATACTCTGACACCCAGTAACACAGACACACACTTACAACAAGTAACAAAGACACACACTGACACCCAGTATCAGAGACACACATTTACACTAAGTAACAAAGTCAGACACTGACACCCAGTAACACAGACACACACTGATACCAAGTAACAAAGACACGCACTGACACCCAGTAACAAAGACATACACTTACACCCAGTAACACAGACATACACTGACACCCAGTAACACAGACATACACTTACACCAAGTAACAAGGACATACACTGACACCCAGTAACACTGACACACACTTACACCAAGTAACAAAGACACACACTGACACCCAGTCACAAAGACATACACCTACACCCAGCAACACAGACATACACTGACACCCAGTAACACAGACATACACTTACACCAAGTAACAAAGACATACACTGACTCCCAGTAACACAGACACACACTTACACAAAGTAACAAAGAGATACACTGACACCCAGTAACACGGACACACACTTGCACCAAGAAACTAAGACCCACACACACCCAGTAACAAAGACAGACACTGACACCAAGTAACAAAGACACAGACTGACACCAAGTTACAAAGACATACACAGACAACCAGTAACAAAGACATGCACTGACACCCAGTAACACAGACACACACGTACACCAAGTAACACAGACACACACTGACACCCAGTAACAAAGACATACACTGACACCAAGGAACAAAGACATTCACTGACAGCCAGAAACACAGACACACACTGAAACCCAGTAACGCAGACATACACTTCCACCAAGTAACAAAGACATACACTGACTCCCAGTAACACAGACATACACTTACACCAAGTAACAAAGACATACACTGACTCCCAGTAAAACAGACATACACTTACACCAAGTAACAAAGACATACTCTGACACCCAGTAACACAGACACACACTTACAACAAGTAACAAAGACACACACTGACACCCAGTAACAGAGACACACAGTAACACTAAGTAACAAAGACAGACACCGACACCCAATAACACAGACACACACTGACACCAAGTAACAAAGACACACACTGACACCCAGTAACAAAGACACACACATACACCAAGTAATAAAGACATACACTGACACCCAGTAACACAGACACACACTTGCACCAAGTAACAAAGACGGACACTGACACCCAGTAACACAGACACACACTTACAACAAGTAACAAAGACATAAACTGACACCCAGTAACACAGACACACACTTGCACAAAGTAACACAGACATACACTGACACCCAGTAACAAAGACGTACACTGAAACCCAGTATCACAGACACACACTTGCACCAAGTAACAAAGACAGACACAGACACCCAGTAACACAGCCATACACTTACACCAAGTAACAAAGACATACACTGACATCCAGTAACACAGACACACACTTACACCAAGTAACAAAGACATACACTGACACCCAGTAACAAAGACATACACTGACAACCAGTAACAAAGACATACAGTTACACCCAGTAGCACAGACATACACTGACATCCAGTAACACAGACACACACTTACAGCAAGTAAAAAAGACATACACTGACGCCCAGAAACACAGACACACACTTACATCAAGTAACAAAGACATACACTGACACCCAGTAACATGGACACTGACTGACACCAAGTAACAAAGACATGCACTGACACCCAGTAACAAAGACATGCACTTACACCCAGTAACACAGACATACACTGACACCCAGTAACACAGACACACACTTACACCAAGTAACAAAGACATACACTGACACCCAGAAACACAGACACAAACTTACATCAAGTAACAAAGACGTACACTGACACCCAGTAACATAGACACTCACTGACACCAAGTAACAAAGACATGCACTGACACCCAGTAACACAGACATACAAAAACACCAAGCAACAAAGACATACACTGACTCCCAGTAACACAGACATACACTTACACCAAGTAACAAAGACATACACTGACTCCCAGTAAAACAGACATACACTTACACCAAGTAACAAAGACATACACTGACACCCAGTAACACAGACATACACTTACACCAAGTAACAAGGACATACACTGACACCCAGTAACACAGACACACACTGATACCAAGTAACAAAGACACGCACTGACACCCAGTAACAAAGACATACACTTACACCCAGTAACACAGACATACACTGACACCCAGTAACACAGACATACACTTACACCAAGTAACAAGGACATACACTGACACCCAGTAACACTGACACACACTTACACCAAGTAACAAAGACACACACTGACACCCAGTCACAAAGACATACACCTACACCCAGCAACACAGACATACACTGACACCCAGTAACACAGACATACACTTACACCAAGTAACAAAGACATACACTGACTCCCAGTAACACAGACACACACTTACACAAAGTAACAAAGAGATACACTGACACCCAGTAACACGGAAACACACTTGCACCAAGAAACTAAGACCCACACACACCCAGTAACAAAGACAGACACTGACACCAAGTAACAAAGACACAGACTGACACCAAGTTACAAAGACATACACTGACACCCAGTAACACAGACGCACACTGACACCAAGTAACAAAGACATACACAGACAACCAGTAACAAAGACATGCACTGACACCCAGTAACACAGACACACACGTACACCAAGTAACACAGACACACACTGACACCCAGTAACAAAGACATACACTGACACCAAGGAACAAAGACATACACTGACAGCCAGAAACACAGACACACACTGAAACCCAGTAACACAGACATACACTTACACCAAGTAACAAAGACATGCACTGACTCCCAGTAACACAGACATACACTTACACCAAGTAACAAAGACATACACTGACTCCCAGTAAAACAGACATACACTTACACCAAGTAACAAAGACATACTCTGACACCCAGTAACACAGACACACACTTACAACAAGTAACAAAGACACACACTGACACCCAGTAACAGAGACACACAGTAACACTAAGTAACAAAGACAGACACTGACACCCAATAACACAGACACACACTGACACCAAGTAACAAAGACACACACGGACACCCAGTAACAAAGACACACACATACACCAAGTAATAAAGACATACACTGACACCCAGTAACACAGACACACACTTGCACCAAGTAACAAAGACGGACACTGACACCCAGTAACACAGACACACACTTACAACAAGTAACAAAGACATACACTGACACCCAGTAACACAGACACACACTTGCACAAAGTAACACAGACATACACTGACACCCAGTAACAAAGACATACACTGAAACCCAGTATCACAGACACACACTTGCACCAAGTAACAAAGACAGACACAGACACCCAGTAACACAGCCATACACTTACACCAAGTAACAAAGACATACACTGACATCCAGTAACACAGACACACACTTACACCAAGTAACAAAGACATACACTGACACCCAGTAACAAAGACATACACTGACAACCAGTAACAAAGACATACAGTTACACCCAGTAGCACAGACATACACTGACATCCAGTAACACAGACACACACGTACAGCAAGTAAAAAAGACATACACTGACACCCAGAAACACAGACACACACTTACATCAAGTAACAAAGACATACACTGACACCCAGTAACATAGACACTGACTGACACCAAGTAACAAAGACATGCACTGACACCCAGTAACAAAGACATGCACTTACACCCAGTAACACAGACATACACTGACACCCAGTAACACAGACACACACTTACACCAAGTAACAAAGACATACACTGACACCCAGAAACACAGACACACACTTACATCAAGTAACAAAGACGTACACTGACACCCAGTAACATAGACACTCACTGACACCAAGTAACAAAGACATGCACTGACACCCAGTAACACAGACATACAATTACACCAAGTAACAAAGACATACACTGACTCCCAGTAACACAGACATACACTTACACCAAGTAACAAAGACATGCACTGACTCCCAGTAAAACAGACATACACTTACACCAAGTAACAAAGACATACACTGACACCCAGTAACAAAGACATACACTGACACCCATTAACACAGACACACACATACACCAAGTAATAAAGACATACACTGACACCCAGTAACACAGACACACACTTGCACCAAGTAACAAAGACGGACACTGACACCCAGTAACACAGACACACACTTACAACAAGTAACAAAGACATACACTGACACCCAGTAACACAGACACACACTTGCACAAAGTAACACAGACATACACTGACACCCAGTATCAAAGACATACACTGAAACCCAGTATGACAGACACACACTTGCACCAAGTAACAAAGACAGACACAGACACCCAGTAACACAGCCATAAATTTACACCAAGTAACAAAGACATACACTGACATCCAGTAACACAGACACACACTTACACCAAGTAACAAAGACATACACTGACACCCAGTAACAAAGACATACACTGACAACCAGTAACAAAGACATACAGTTACACCCAGTAGCACAGACATACACTGACATCCAGTAACACAGACACACACTTACATCAAGTAACAAAGACATACACTGACACCCAGTAACATAGACACTGACTGACACCAAGTAACAAAGACATGCACTGACACCCAGTAACAAAGACATACACTTACACCCAGTAACACAGACATACACTGACACCTAGTAAGAAAGACATGCACTGACACCCAGGAACACAGACACACACGTACACCAAGTAACAAAGACATACACTGACACCCAGTAACACAGACACACACTTGCACCAAGTAACAAAGACAGACACTGACACCCAGTAACAAAGACATACACTGACAACCAGTGACAAAGACACACACTTGCACCAAGTAGCAAAGACACGCACTGACACCAAGTAACAAAGACATGCACTGACAACCAGTAACAAAGACATACACTTACACCCAGTAACACAGACATAAACTGACACCCAGTAACCCAGACGCACACTTCCACCAAGTAACAAAGACGCACACTGACACTAAGTAACAAAGACATACACTTACACCCAGTAACACAGACATATACTGACACCAAGTAACAAAGACAGACACTGACACCCAGTAACAAAGACATACACTGACACCCAGTGACACAGACACGCAATTGCACCAAGTAACAAAGACAGACACTGACACCCAGTAACACAGACAGACAATTGCACCAAGTAACACAGACACACACTGGCACCCAGTAACAAAGACGTACACTGACACCCAGTAACACAGACACACACTTACACCAAGTAACAAAGACAGACACTGACACCCAATAACACAGACACACACTGACACCAAGTAACAAAGACACACACTGACACCCAGTAACAAAGACACACACGTACACCAAGTAATAAAGACATACACTGACACCCAGTAACACAGACACACACTTGCACCAAGTAACAAAGACGGACACTGACACCCAGTAACACAGACACACACTTACAACAAGTAACAAAGACATACACTGACACCCAGTAACACAGACACACACTTGCACAAAGTAACACAGACATACACTGACACCCAGTTACAAAGACATACACTGAAACCCAGTATCACAGACACACACTTGCACCAAGTAACAAAGACAGACACAGACACCCAGTAACACAGCCATACACTTACACCAAGTAACAAAGACATACACTGACATCCAGTAACACAGACACACACTTACACCAAGTAACAAAGACATACACTGACACCCAGTAACAAAGACATACACTGACAACCAGTAACAAAGACATACAGTTACACCCAGTAGCACAGACATACACTGATATCCAGTAACACAGACACACACTTACAGCAAGTAAAAAAGACATACACTGACACCCAGAAACACAGACACACACTTACATCAAGTAACAAAGACATACACTGACACCCAGTAACATAGACACTGACTGACACCAAGTAACAAAGACATGCACTGACACCCAGTAACAAAGACATACAATTACACCCAGTAACACAGACATACACTGACACCCAGTAACACAGACACACACTTGCACCAAGTAACAAAGACATACACTGACACCCAGAAACACAGACACACACTTACTTCAAGTAACAAAGACGTACACTGACACCCAGTAACATAGACACTCACTGACACCAAGTAACAAAGACATGCACTGACACCCAGTAACAAAGACATACACTGACACCAAGGAACAAAGACATACACTGACACCCAGTAACACAGATACACACTGACACCAAGTTACAAAGACATACAGTGACACCCAGTAACAAAGACATACACTGACAGCCAGAAACACAGACACACACTGAAACCCAGTAACACAGACATACAATTACACCAAGTAACAAAGACATACACTGACTCCCAGTAACACAGACATGCACTTACACCAAGTAACAAAGACATACACTGACTCCCAGTAAAACAGATATACACTTACACCAAGTAACAAAGACATACACTGATACCCAGTAACAAAGACATACACTGACACTCATTAACACAGACACACACATACACCAAGTAATAAGACATACACTGACACCCAGTAACACAGACACACACTTGCACCAAGTAACAAAGACGGTCACTGACACCCAGTAACACAGACACACACTTACAACAAGTAACAAAGACATACACTGACACCCAGTAACACAGACACACACTTGCACAAAGTAACACAGACATAGACTGACACCCAGTATCAAAGACATACACTGAAACCCAGTATCACAGACACACACTTGCACCAAGTAACAAAGACAGACACAGACACCCAGTAACACAGCCATACACTTACACCAAGTAACAAAGACATACACTGACATCCAGTAACACAGACACACACTTACACCAAGTAACAAAGACATACACTGACACCCAGTAACAAAGACATACACTGACAACCAGTAACAAAGACATACAGTTACACCCAGTAGCACAGACATACACTGACATTCAGTAACACAGACACACACTTACAGCAAGTAAAAAAGTCATGCACTGACACCCAGAAACACAGACACACACTTACATCAAGTAACAAAGACATACACTGACACCCAGTAACATAGACACTGACTGACACCAAGTAACAAAGACATGCACTGACACCCAGTAACAAAGACATACACTTACACCCAGTAACACAGACATACACTGACACCTAGTAAGAAAGACATGCACTGACACCCAGGAACACAGACACACACGTACACCAAGTAACAAAGACATACACTGACACCCAGTAACACAGACACACACTTGCACCAAGTAACAAAGACAGACACTGACACCCAGTAACAAAGACATACACTGACAACCAGTGACAAAGACACACACTTGCACCAAGTAGCAAAGACACGCACTGACACAAAGTAACAAAGACATACACTGACAACCAGTAACAAAGACATACACTTACACCCAGTAACACAGACATAAACTGACACCCAGTAACCCAGACGCACACTTGATCCAAGTAACAAAGACGCACACTGACACCAAGTAACAAAGACATACACTTACACCCAGTAACACAGACATATACTGACACCAAGTAACAAAGACAGACACTGACACCCAGTAACAAAGACATACACTGACACCCAGTGACACCGACACGCACTTGCACCAAGTAACAAAGACAGACACTGACACCCAGTAACACAGACAGACAATTGCACCAAGTAACACAGACACACACTGACACCCAGTAACAAAGACGTACACTGACACCCAGTAACACAGACACACACTTACACCAAGTAACAAAGACAGACACTGACACCCAATAACACAGACACACACTGACACCAAGTAACAAAGACACACACTGACACCCAGTAACA
Source organism: Heterodontus francisci (assembly GCF_036365525.1). Lineage (NCBI taxonomy): Eukaryota > Metazoa > Chordata > Chondrichthyes > Heterodontiformes > Heterodontidae > Heterodontus > Heterodontus francisci. Next base: position 466,297 of record NC_090395.1, read on the forward strand.
AAGACACACACATACACCAAGTAATAAAGACATACACTGACACCCAGTAACACAGACACACACTTGCACCAAGTAACAAAGACGGACACTGACACCCAGTAACACAGACACATCACTTACAACAAGTAACAAAGACATACACTGACACCCAGTAACACAGACACACACTTGCACAAAGTAACACAGACATACACTGACACCCAGTAACAAAGACATACACTGAAACCCAGTATCACAGACACACACTTGCACCAAGTAACAAAGACAGACACAGACACCCAGTAACACAGCCATACACTTACACCAAGTAACAAAGACATACACTGACATCCAGTAACACAGACACACACTTACACCAAGTAACAAAGACATACACTGACACCCAGTAACAAAGACATACACTGACAACCAGTAACAAAGACATACAGTTACACCCAGTAGCACAGACATACACTGACATCCAGTAACACAGACACACACTTACAGCAAGTAAAAAAGACATACACTGACACCCAGAAACACAGACACACACTTCCATCAAGTAACAAAGACATACACTGACACCCAGTAACATAGACACTGACTGACACCAAGTAACAAAGACATGCACTGACACCCAGTAACAAAGACATACACTTACACCCAGTAACACAGACATACACTGACACCCAGTAACACAGACACACACTTACACCAAGTAACAAAGACATACACTGAAACCCAGAAACGCAGACACACACTTACATCAAGTAACAAAGACGTACACTGACACCCAGTAACATAGACACTCACTGACACCAAGTAACAAAGACATGCACTGACACCCAGTAACAAAGACATACACTGACACCAAGGAAAAATGACATACACTGACACCCAGTAACACAGATACACACTGACACCAAGTTACAAAGACATACAGTGACACCCAGTAACAAAGACATACACTGACAGCCAGAAACACAGACACACACTGAAACCCAGTAACACAGACATACAATTACACCAAGTAACAAAGACATACACTGACTCCCAGTAACACAGACATACACTTACACCAAGTAACAAAGACATACACTGACTCCCAGTAAAACAGACATACACTTACACCAAGTAACAAAGACATACACTGACACCCAGTAACAAAGACATACACTGACACCCATTAACACAGACACACACATACACCAAGTAATAAAGACATACACTGACACCCAGTAACACAGACACACACTTGCACCAAGTAACAAAGACGGACACTGACACCCAGTAACACAGACACACACTTACAACAAGTAACAAAGACATACACTGACACCCAGTAACACAGACACACACTTGCACAAAGTAACACAGACATACACTGACACCCAGTATCAAAGACATACATTGAAACCCAGTATCACAGACACACACTTGCACCAAGTAACAAAGACAGACACAGACACCCAGTAACACAGCCATACACTTACACCAAGTAACAAAGACATACACTGACATCCAGTAACACAGACACACACTTACACCAAGTAACAAAGACATACACTGACACCCAGTAACAAAGACATACACTGACAACCAGTAACAAAGACATACAGTTACACCCAGTAGCACAGACATACACTGACATCCAGTAACACAGACACACACTTACAGCAAGTAAAAAAGACATGCACTGACACCCAGAAACACAGACACACACTTACATCAAGTAACAAAGACATACACTGACACCCAGTAACATAGACACTGACTGACACCAAGTAACAAAGACATGCACTGACACCCAGTAACAAAGACATACACTTACACCCAGTAACACAGACATACACTGACACCTAGTAAGAAAGACATGCACTGACACCCAGGAACACAGACATACACGTACACCAAGTAACAAAGACATACACTGACACCCAGTAACAGAGACACACACTTGCACCAAGTAACAAAGACAGACACTGACACCCAGTAACAAAGACATACACTGACAACCAGTGACAAAGACACACACTTGCACCAACTAGCAAAGACACGCACTGACACCAAGTAACAAAGACATACACTGACAACCAGTAACAAAGACATACACTTACACACAGTAACACAGACATAAACTGACACCCAGTAACCCAGACGCACACTTCCACCAAGTAACAAAGACGCACACTGACACCAAGTAACAAAGACATACACTTATACCGAGTAACACAGACATATACTGACACCAAGTAACAAAGACAGACACTGACACCCAGTAACAAAGACATACACTGACACCCAGTGACACAGACACGCACTTGCACCAAGTAACAAAGACAGACACTGACACCCAGTAACACAGACAGACAATTGCACCAAGTAACACAGACACACAATGACACCCAGTAACAAAGACGTACACTGACACCCAGTAACACAGACACACACTTACACCAAGTAACAAAGACATACACTGACATCCAGTAACACAGACACACACTTACAACAAGTAACAAAGACATACACTGACACCCAGTAACACAGACACAAACTGAAACCATGTAACAAAGACACGAACTGACACCAAGTAACAAAGACATATACTGACAGCCAGTAACAAAGACATGCACTTACACCCAGGAACACAGTCATAAACTGACACCCAGTAACCCAGACGCACACTTACAACAAGTAACAAAGACACACACTGACACCCAGTAACATAGACACTCACTGACACCAAGTAACAAAGACAAGCACTGACACCCAGTAACAAAGACATACACTTACACCCAGTAACACAGACATACACTGACACCTAGTAAGAAAGACCTGCACTGACACCCAGTAACACAGACACACACGTATACCAAGTAACAAAGACATACACTGACACCCAGTAACACAGACACACACTTGCACCAAGTAACAAAGACAGACACTGACACCCAGTAACTAAGACATACACTGACAACCAGTGACACAGACACACACTTGCACCAAGTAGCAAAGACACGCACTGACACCAAGTAACAAAGACACAGACTGACACCAAGTAGCAAAGACATACTCTGACACCCAGTAACACAGACAGACAATTGCACCAAGTAACACAGACACACACTGACACCCAGTAACAAAGACGTACACTGACACCCAGTAACACAGACACACACTTACACCAAGTAACAAAGACATACACTGACATCCAGTAACACAGACACACACTTACACCAAGTAACAAAGACATACACTGACACCCAGTAACACAGACACAAACTGACACCAAGTAACAAAGACACGAACTGACACCAAGTAACAAAGACATACACTGACAGCCAGTAACAAAGACATGCACTTACACCCAGGAACACAGACATAAACTGACACCCAGTAACCCAGACGCACATTTCCACCAAGTAACAAAGACATACACTTACACCCAGTAACATAGACATACACTGACACACAGTAACATTGACACACACTGACACCAAGTAACAAAGACATGCACTGACACCAAATAACAAAGACATACACTTACACCAAGTAACACAGACATACACTGACACCCAGTAACACAGACACACACTTACACCAAGTAACAAAGACACACACTGACACCCAGTAACAAAGACATACACTGACACCCAGTAACAAAGACATACACTGACACCAAGTAACACAGACACACACTTACACCAAGTAACAAATACATACACTGACATCCAGTAACACAGAAACACAATGACACCCAGTAACACAGACAGCTACTTACACAAAGTAACAAAGACATACACTGACACTCAGTAATAAAGACATACTCTGACACCCAGTAACACAGACACACACTTACAACAAGTAACAAAGACACACACTGACACCCAGTAACATAGACACTCACTGACACCAAGTAACAAAGACATGCACTGACACCCAGTAACAAAGACATACACTTACACCCAGTAACACAGACATACACTGACACCTAGTAAGAAAGACCTGCACTGACACCCAGTAACACAGACACACACGTATACCAAGTAACAAAGACATACACTGACACCCAGTAACACAGACACACACTTGCACCAAGTAACAAAGACAGACACTGACACCCAGTAACAAAGACATACACTGACAACCAGTGACACAGACACACACTTGCACCAAGTAGCAAAGACACGCACTGACACCAAGTAACAAAGACACAGACTGACACCAAGTAACAAAGACATACTCTGACACCCAGTAACACAGACGCACACTGACACCAAGTAACAAAGACATACACAGACAACCAGTAACAAAGACATGCACTGACACCCAGTAACACAGACACACACGTACACCAAGTAACACAGACACACACTGACACCCAGTAACAAAGACATACACTGACACCAAGGAACAAATACATACACTGACACCCAGTAACACAGATACACACTGACACCAAGTTACAAAGACATACAGTGACACCCAGTAACAAAGACATACACTGACAGCCAGAAACACAGACACACACTGAAACCCAGTAACACAGACATACACTTACACCAAGTAACAAAGACATACACTGACTCCCAGTAAAACAGACATACACTTACACCAAGTAACAAAGACATACTCTGACACCCAGTAACACAGACACACACTTACAACAAGTAACAAAGACACACACTGACACCCAGTAACAGAGACACACAGTAACACCAAGTAACAAAGACAGACACTGACACCAAATAACACAGACACACACTGACACCAAGTAACAAAGACACACACTGACACCCAGTAACAAAGACATACACTGACACCCAGTAACACAGACACACACATACACCAAGTAACACAGACACACACTTGCACCAAGTAACAAAGACGGACTCTGACACCCAGTAACACAGACACACACTTACAACAAGTAACAAAGACATACACTGACACCCAGTAACACAGACACACACTTGCACAAAGTAACACAGACATACACTGACACCCAGTAACAAAGACATACACTGAAACCCAGTATCACAGACACACACTTGCACCAAGTAACAAAGACAGACACAGACACCCAGTAACACAGCCATACACTTACACCAAGTAACACAGACATACACTGACATCCAGTAACACAGACACACACTTACACCAAGTAACAAAGACATACACTGACACCCAGTAACAAAGACATACACTGACAACCAGTAACAAAGACATACAGTTACACCCAGTAGCACAGACATACACTGACATCCAGTAACACAGACACACACTTACAGCAAGTAAAAAAGACATACACTGACACCCAGAAACACAGACACACACTTACATCAAGTAACAAAGACATACACTGACACCCAGTAACATAGACACTGACTGACACCAAGTAACAATGACATGCACTGACACCCAGTAACAAAGACATACACTTACACCCAGTAACACAGACATACACTGACACCACGTAAGAAAGACATGCACTGACACCCAGGAACACAGACACACACGTACTCCAAGTAACAAAGACATACACTGACACCCAGTAACACAGACACACACTTGCACCAAGTAACAAAGACAGACACTGACACCCAGTAACAAAGACATACACTGACAACCAGTGACAAAGACTCACACTTGCACCAAGTAGCAAAGACACGCACTGACACCAAGTAACAAAGACATACACTGACAACCAGTAACAAAGACATACACTTACACCCAGTAACACAGAAATAAACTGACACCCAGTAACCCTGACGCACACTTCCACCAAGTAACAAAGACGCACACTGACACCAAGTAACAAAGACATACACTTACACCCAGTAACACAGACATACACTGACACGAAGTAACAAAGACAGACACTGACACCCAGTAACAAAGACATACACTGACACCCAGTGACACAGACACGCACTTGCACCAAGTAACAAAGACAGACACTGACACCCAGTAACACAGACACACACTTAAACCAAGTAACAAAGACAGACACTGACACCCATTAACAAAGACAGACAATTGCACCAAGTAACACAGACACACACTGACACCCAGTAACAAAGACATACACTGACACCCAGTAACACAGACACACACTTACACCAAGTAACAAAGACATACACTGACATCCAGTAACACAGACACACACTTACACCAAGTAACAAAGACATACACTGACAACCAGTAACACAGACACACACTGACACCAAGTAGCAAAGACACGAACTGACACCAAGTAACAAAGACATACACTGACAGCCAGTAACAAAGACATGCACTTACACCCAGGAACACAGACATAAACTGACACCCAGTAACCCAGACGCACACTTCCACCAAGTAACAAAGACACACACTGACACCAAGTAACAAAGACATACACTTACACCCAGTAACATAGACATACACTGACACCCAGTAACACAGACACACACTTACATCAAGTAACAAAGACATACACTGACACACAGTAACATTGACACACACTTACACCAAGTAACAAAGACACACACTGACACCCAGTAGCAAAGACATACACTTACACCAAGTAACAAAGACATGCACTGACACCAAATAACAAAGACATACACTTACACGAAGTAACACAGACATACACTGACACCCAGTAACACAGACACACACTTACACCAAGTAACAAAGACACACACTGACACCCAGTAACAAAGACATACACTGACACCCAGTAACAAAGACATACACTGACACCAAGTAACACAGACACACACTTACACCAAGTAACAAATACATACACTGACTTCCAGTAACACAGAAACACAATGACACCCAGTAACACAGACAGCTACTTACACCAAGGAACAAAGACATACACTGACACTCAGTAATAAAGACATACTCTGACACCCAGTAACACAGACACACACTTACAACAAGTAACAAAGACACACACTGACACCCAGTAACAGAGACACACTTTTACACCAAGTAACAAAGTCAGACACTGACACCAAGTAACACTGACACACTCTGTGACCAAGTAACAAAGACACGCACTGACAACCTGTAACAAAGACATACACTGACACTCAGTAATAAAGACATACTCTGACACCCAGTAACACAGACACACACTTACAACAAGTAACAAAGACACACACTGACACCCAGTAACAGAGACACACTTTTACACCAAGTAACAAAGTCAGACACTGACACCAAGTAACACTGACACACTCTGTGACCAAGTAACAAAGACACGCACTGACACCCTGTAACAAAGACATACACTTACACCCAGTAACACAGACATACACTGACACCCAGTAACACTGACACACACTTACACCAAGTAACAAAGACACACACTGACACCCAGTCACAAAGACATACACCTACACCCAGCAACACAGACATACACTGACACCCAGTAACACAGACATGCACTTACACCAAGTAACAAAGCCATACACTGACTCCCAGTAACACAGACACACACCTACACAAAGTAACAAAGACATACACTGACACCCAGTCACACGGACACACACTGACACCAAGTAACAAAGACATACACTGACACTCAGTAACACAGACGCACACTGACACCAAGTAACAAAGACAGACACAGACAACCACTAACAAAGACATGCACTGACACCCAGTAACACAGACACACACGTGCACCAAGTAACACAGACACACACTGACACCCAGTAACAGAGGCACACAGTAACACCAAGTAACAAAGACATACACTGACTCCCAGTAACACAGACATACACTTACACCAAGTAACAAAGGCATACTCTGACACCCAGTAACACAGACACACACTTACAACAAGTAACAAAGACACACACTGACACCCAGTAACAGAGACACACTGTAACACCAAGTAACAAAGACAGACACTGACACCCAGTAACACAGACACACACTGACTCCCAGTAACACAGACATACACTTACACCAAGTAACAAAGACATACACTGACTCCCAGTAACACAGACATACACTTACACCAAGTCACAAAGACATACTCTGACACCCCGTAACACAGACACACACTTACAACAAGTAACAAAGACACACACTGACACCCAGTAACAGAGACACACAGTAACACCAAGTCACAAAGACAGACACTGACACCCAGTAACACAGACACACACTGACACCAAGTAACAAAGACACACACTGACACCCAGTAACAAAGACATACACTGACACCCAGTAACACAGCCACACACATACACCAAGTAATAAAGACATGCACTGACACCCAGTAACACAGACTCACACTTGCACCAAGTAACAAAGACACACACTGACACCCAGTAACACAGACACACACTTACAACAAGTAACAAAGACATACACTGACACCCAGTAACACAGACACACACTTGCACTAAGTAACACAGACATGCACTGACACCCAGTAACAAAGACATACACTGAAACCCAGTATCACAGACACACACTTGCACCAAGTAACAAAGACAGACACAGACACCCAGTACACAGCCACACACTTACACCAAGTAACAAAGACATACACTGACATCCAGTAACACAGACACATACTTACACCAAGTAACAAAGACATACACTGACACCCAGTAACACAGACACACACTTACACCAAGTAACAAATACATACACTGACACCCAGAAACACAGACACACACTAACATCAAGTAACAAAGACGTACACTGACACCCAGTAACATAGACACTCACTGACACCAAGTAACAAAGACATGCACTGACACCCAGTAACAAAGACATACACTTACACCCAGCAACACAGACATACACTGACACCTAGTAAGAAAGACCTGCACTGACACCCAGTAACACAGACACACACGTATACCAAGTAACAAAGACATGCACTGACACCCAGTAACACAGACACACACTTGCACCAAGTAACAAAGACAGACACTGACACCCAGTAACAAAGACATACACTGACAACCAGTGACACAGACACACACTTGCACCAAGTAGCAAAGACACGCACTGACAGCAAGTAACAAAGACATACACCTACACCCAGCAACACAGACATACACTGACACCCAGGAACACAGACATACACTTGCACCAAGTAACAAAGACATACACTGACTCCCAGTAACGCAGACACACTCCTACACAAAGTAACAAAGACATACACTGACACCCAGTAACACGGACACACACTTGCACCAAGAAACTAAGACCCACACACACCCAGTAACAAAGACAGACACTGACACCTAGTAACAAAGACATACACTGACACTCAGTAACACAGACGCACACTGACACCAAGTAACAAAGACATACACAGACAACCAGTAGCAAAGACATGCACTGACACCCAGTAACACAGACACACACGTGCACCAAGTAACACAGACACACACTGACACCCAGTAACAGAGGCACACAGTAACACCAAGTAACAGCGACATACACTGACTCCCAGTAACACAGACATACACTTACACCAAGTAACAAAGACATACTCTGACACCCAGTAACACAGACACACACTTACAACAAGTAACAAAGACACACACTGACACCCAGTAACAGAGACACACTGTAACACCAAGTAACAAGGACAGACACTGACACCCAGTAACACAGACACACACATACACCAAGTAATAAAGACATACACTGACACCCAGTAACACAGACTCACACTTGCACCAAGTAACAAAGACGGACACTGACACCCAGTAACACAGACACACACTTACAACAAGTAACAAAGACATACACTGACACCTAGTAACACAGACACACACTGACACCCAGTAAGACAGACACACACTGACACCAAGTAGCAAAGACACGCACTGACACCAAGTAACAAAGACATACACTGACAACCAGTAACAAAGACATGCACTTACACCCAGTAACAGAGACATAAACTGACACCCAGTTACCAAGACGCACACTTCCACCAAGTAACAAAGACATACACTGACACCAAGTAACAAAGACATACACTTAGACCCAGTAACACAGACATACACTGACACCCAGTAACACAGACACACACTTACATCAACTAAGAAAGACATACACTGACACCCAGTAACATAGACACACACTGACACCAAGTAACAAAGACATGCACTGACACCAAATAACAAAGACATACAATTACACGAAGTAACACAGACATATACTGACACCCAGTAACACAGACACACACTTACACCAAGTAACAAAGACACACACTGACACCCAGTAACAAAGACATACACTGACACCCAGTAACAAAGACATACACTGACACCAAGTAACAAAGGCACACACTTGCACCAAGTAACAAAGACAGAAACTGACACCCAGTAATAAAGACATACACTGACACCAAGTAACAAAGACATACACAGACACCAAGTAACACAGACATACACTGACACCCAGTAACAAAGACATACACTGACAGCAAGTAATAAAGACATGCACTGACACCCAGTAACACAGACACACACTTGCACCAAGTAACAAAGACGGACACTGACACCCAGTAACACAGACATACACTTACAACAAGTAACAAAGACATACACTGACACCCAGTAACACAGACACACACTTGCACTAAGTAACACAGACATACACTGACACCCAGTAACAAAGACATACACTGAAACCCAGTATCACAGACACACACTTGCACCAATTAACAAAGACAGACACAGACACCCAGTAACACAGCCACACACTTACACCAAGTAACAAAGACATACACTGACATCCAGTAACACAGACACACAATTACACCAAGTAACAAAGACATACACTGACACCCAGTAACAAAGACATACACTGACAACGACTGACAAAGACATACAGTTACACCCATTAACACAGACATACACTGACACGCAGTAACACAGGCACACACTTACTGCAAGTAACAAAGACATACACTGACACCCAGAAACACAGACACACACTTACATCAAGTAACAAAGACATACACTGACACCCAGTAACATAGACACTGACTGACACCAAGTAACAAAGACATGCACTGACACCCAGTAACAAAGACATACACTTACACCCAGTAACACAGACATACACTGACACCTAGTAAGAAAGACATGCACTGACACCCAGGAACACAGACACACACGTACACCAAGTAACAAAGACATACACTGACACCCAGTAACACAGACACCCACTTGCACCAAGTAACAAAGACAGACACTGACACCCAGTAACAAAGACATACACTGACAACCAGTGACAAAGACACACACTTGCACCAAGTAGCAAAGACACGCACTGACACCAAGTAACAAAGACATACACTGACAACCAGTAACAAAGACATACACTTACACCCAGTAACACAGACATAAACTGACACCCAGTAACCCAGACGCACACTTCCACCAAGTAACAAAGACGCACACTGACACCAAGTAACAAAGACATACACTTACACCCAGTAACACAGACATACACTGACACCAAGTAACAAAGACAGACACTGACACCCAGTAACAAAGACATACACTGACACCCAGTGACACAGACACGCACTTGCACCAAGTAACAAAGACAGACACTGACACCCAGTAACACAGACACACACTTAAACCAAGTAACAAAGACAGACACTGACACCCAGTAACACAGACAGACAATTGCACCAAGTAACACAGACACACATTGACACCCAGTAACACAGACACACACTTACACCAAGTAACAAAGACATACACTGACACCCAGTAACACAGACACACACTTACACCAAGTAACAAAGACATACACTGACACCCAGTAACACAGACACACACTGACACCAAGTAACAAAGACATACACAGACACCAAGTAACAAAGACATACACTGACAGCCAGTAACAAAGACATGCACTTACACCCAGGAACACAGACATAAACTGACACCCAGTAACCCAGACGCACACTTCCACCAAGTAACAAAGACACACACTGACACCAAGTAACAAAGACATACACTTACACCCAGTAACATAGACATACACTGACACCCAGTAACACAGACACACACTTACATCAAGTAACAAAGACATACACTGACACACAGTAACATTGACACACACTGACACCAAGTAACAAAGACATGCACTGACACCAAATAACAAAGACATACACTTACACCAAGTAACACAGACATACACTGACACCCAGTAACACAGACACACACTTACACCAAGTAACAAAGACACACACTGACACCCAGTAACAAAGACATACACTGACACCCAGTAACAAAGACATACACTGACACCAAGTAACACAGACACACACTTACACCAAGTAACAAATACATTCACTGACATCCAGTAACACAGAAACACAATGACACCCAGTAACACAGACAGCTACTTACACAAAGTAACAAAGACATACACTGACACTCAGTAATAAAGACATACTCTGACACCCAGTAACACAGACACACACTTACAACAAGTAACAAAGACACACACTGACACCCAGTAACAGAGACACACTTTTACACCAAGTAACAAAGTCAGACACTGACACCAAGTAACACAGGCACACACTGTGACCAAGTAACAAAGACACGCACTGACACCCTGTAACAAAGACAGACACTTATACCCAGTAACACAGACATACACTGACACCCAGTAACACAGACATACACTTACACCAAGTAACAAGGACATACACTGACACCCAGTAACACTGACACACACTTACACCAAGTAACAAAGACACACACTGACACCCAGTCACAAAGACATACACCTACACCCAGCAACACAGACATACACTGACACCCAGTAACACAGACATACACTTACACCAAGTAACAAGGACATACACTGACTCCCAGTAACACAGACACACACCTACACAAAGTAACAAAGACATACACTGACACCCAGTCACACGGACACACACTGACACCAAGTAACAAAGACATACACTGACACTCAGTAAAACAGACACACACTTACAACAAGTAACAAAGACATACACTGACACCCAGTAACACAGACACACACTGACACCCAGTAAGAAAGACACACACTGACACCCAGTAACACAGACACATACTAACACCCATTATGACAGACACACACTGACACCAAGTAGCAAAGACACGCACTGACACCAAGTAACAAAGACATACACTTAGACCCAGTAAAACAGACATACACTGACACCCAGTAACATAGACACACACTGACACCAAGTAACAAAGACATGCACTGACACCAAATAACAAAGACATACACTTACACGAAGTAACACAGACATACACTGACACCCAGTAACACAGACACACACTTACACCAAGTAACAAAGACACACACTGACACCCAGTAACAAAGACATACACTGACACCCAGTAACAAAGACATACACTGACACCAAGTAACAAAGGCACACACTTGCACCAAGTAACAAAGACAGACACTGACACCCAGTAATAAAGACATACACTGACACCAAGTAACAAAGACATACACAGACACCAAGTAACACAGACATACACTGACAACCAGTAACAAAGACATACACTTACACCCAGTAACACAGACATAAACTGACACCCAGTAACCCAGACGCACACTTCCACCAAGTAACAAAGACGCACACTGACACCAAGTAACAAAGACATACACAGACACCAAGTAACACAGACATACACTGACAACCAGTAACAAAGACATACACTTACACCCAGTAACACAGACATACACTTACACCCAGTAACACAGACATACACTGACACCAAGTAACAAAGACAGACACTGACACCCAGTAACAAAGACATACACTGACACCCAGTGACACAGACACGCACTTGCACCAAGTAACAAAGACAGACACTGACACCCAGTAACACAGACACACACTTAAACCAAGTAACAAAGACAGACACTGACACCCAGTAACACAGACAGACAATTGCACCAAGTAACACAGACACACACTGACACCCAGTAACAAAGACATACACTGACACCCAGTAACACAGACACACACTTACACCAAGTAACAAAGACATGCACTGACATCCAGTAACACAGACACACACTTACACCAAGTAACAAAGACATACACTGACACCCAGTAACACAGAAACACACTGACACCAAGTAGCAAAGACACGAACTGACACCAAGTAACAAAGACATACACTGACAGCCAGTAACAAAGACATGCACTTACACCCAGGAACACAGACATAAACTGACACCCAGTAACCCAGACGCACACTTCCACCTAGTAATAAAGACACACACTGACACCAAGTAACAAAGACATACACTTACACCCAGTAACATAGACATACACTGACACCCAGTAACACAGACACACACTTACATCAAGTAACAAAGACATACACTGACACACAGTAACATTGACACACACTGACACCAAGTAACAAAGACATGCACTGACACCAAATAACAAAGACATACACTTACACCAAGTAACACAGACATACACTGACACCCAGTAACACAGACACACACTTACACCAAGTAACAAAGACACACACTGACACCCAGTAACAAAGACATACACTGACACCCAGTAACAAAGACATACACTGACACCAAGTAACACAGACACACACTTACACCAAGTAACAAATACGTTCACTGACATCCAGTAACACAGAAACACAATGACACCCAGTAACACAGACAGCTACTTACACAAAGTAACAAAGACATACACTGACATTCAGTAATAAAGACATACTCTGACACCCAGTAACACAGACACACACTTACAACAAGTAACAAAGACACACACTGACACCCAGTAACAGAGACACACTTTTACACCAAGTAACAAAGTCAGACACTGACACCAAGTAACACAGGCACACACTGTGACCAAGTAACAAAGACACGCACTGACACCCAGTAACAAAGACATACACTTCCACCCAGTAACACAGACATACACTGACACCCAGTAACACAGACATACACTTACACCAAGTAACAAGGACATACACTGACACCCAGTAACACTGACACACACTTACACCAAGTAACAAAGACACACACTGACACCCAGTCACAAAGAAATACACCTACACCCAGCAACACAGGCATACACTGACACCCAGTAACACAGACATACACTTACACCAAGTAACAAGGACATACACTGACTCCCAGTAACACAGACACACACCTACACAAAGTAACAAAGACATACACTGACACCCAGTCACACGGACACACACTGACACCAAGTAACAAAGACATACACTGACACTCAGTAAAACAGACACACACTTACAACAAGTAACAAAGACATACACTGACACCCAGTAACACAGACATGCACTGACACCCAGTAAGACAGACACACACTGACACCCAATAACACAGACACACACTGACACCCAGTAAGACAGACACACACTGACACCAAGTAGCAAAGACACGCACTGACACCAAGTAACAAAGACATACACTTAGACCCAGTAACACAGACATACACTGACACCCAGTAACACAGACACACACTTACATCAACTAAGAAAGACATACACTGACACCCAGTAACATAGACACACACTGACACCAAGTAACAAAGACATGCACTGACACCAAATAACAAAGACATACACTTACACGAAGTAACACAGACATACACTGACACCCAGTAACACAGACACACACTTACACCAAGTAACAAAGACACACACTGACACCCTGTAACAAAGACATACACTGACACCCAGTAACAAAGACATACACTGACACCAAGTAACAAAGGCACACACTTGCACAAAGTAACAAAGACAGACACTGACACCCAGTAATCAAGACATACACTGACACCAAGTAACAAAGACATACACAGACACCAAGTAACACAGACATACACTGACACCCAGTAACAAAGACATACACTGACAGCAAGTAATAAAGACATGCACTGACACCCAGTAACACAGACACACACTTGCACCAAGTAACAAAGACGGACACTGACACCCAGTAACACAGACATACACTTACAACAAGTAACAAAGACATACACTGACACCCAGTAACAGAGACACACTTTTACACCAAGTAACAAAGTCAGACACTGACACCAAGTAACACAGGCACACTGTGACCAAGTAACAAAGACACGCACTGACACCCTGTAACAAAGACATACACTTACACCCAGTAACACTGACATACACTGACACCCAGTAACACAGACATACACTTACACCAAGTAACAAGGACATACACTGACACCCAGTAACACTGACACACACTTACACCAAGTAACAAAGACACACACTGACACCCAGTCACAAAGACATACACCTACACCCAGCAACACAGGCATACACTGACACCCAGTAACACAGACATACACTTACACCAAGTAACAAGGACAGACACTGACTCCCAGTAACACAGACACACACCTACACAAAGTAACAAAGACATACACTGACACCCAGTCACACGGACACACACTGACACCAAGTAACAAAGACATACACTGACACTCAGTAAAACAGACACACACTTACAACAAGTAACAAAGACATACACTGACACCCAGTAACACAGACACACACTGACACCCAGTAAGACAGACACACACTGACACCCAGTAACACAGACACACACTGACACCCAGTAAGACAGACACACACTGACACCAAGTAGCAAAGACACGCACTGACACCAAGTAACAAAGACATACACTTAGACCCAGTAACACAGACATACACTGACACCCAGTAACACAGACACACACTTACATCAACTAAGAAAGACATACACTGACACCCAGTAACATAGACACACACTGACACCAAGTAACAAAGACATGCACTGACACCAAATAACAAAGACATACACTTACACGAAGTAACACAGACATACACTGACACCCAGTAACACAGACACACACTTACACCAAGTAACAAAGACACACACTGACACCCAGTAACAAAGACATACACTGACACCCAGTAACAAAGACATACACTGACACCAAGTAACAAAGGCACACACTTGCACAAAGTAACAAAGACAGACACTGACACCCAGTAATCAAGACATACACTGACACCAAGTAACAAAGACATACACAGAAACCAAGTAACACAGACATACACTGACACCCAGTAACAAAGACATACACTGACAGCAAGTAATAAAGACATGCACTGACACCCAGTAACACAGACACACACTTGCACCAAGTAACAAAGACGGACACTGACACCCAGTAACACAGACATACACTTACAACAAGTAACAAAGACATACACTGACACCCAGTAACAGAGACACACACATGCACTAAGTAACACAGACATACACTGACACCCAGTAACAAAGACATACACTGAAACCCAGTATCACAGACACACACTTGCACCAATTAACAAAGACAGACACAGACACCCAGTAACACAGACACACACTTACAGCAAGTAACAAAGACATACTTTGACACCCAGAAACACAGACACACACTTAGATCAAGTAACAAAGACATACACTGACACCCAGTAACATAAACACTCACTGACACCAAGTAACAAAGACATGCACTGACTCCCAGTAACAAAGACATACAATTACACCCAGTAACACAGACATACACTGACACCTAGTAAGAAAGACATGCACTGACACCCAGTAACACAGACACACACATACACCAAGTAACAAAGACATACACTGACACCCAGTAACACAGACACACACTTGCACCAAGTAACAAAGACAGACACTGACACCCAGTCACAAAGACATACACTGACATCCAGTAACACAGACACACACTTACACCAAGTAACAAAGACATGCACTGACACCCAGTAACACAGACACACACTGACACCAAGTAGCAAAGACACGCACTGACACCAAGTAACAAAGAGATACACTGACAACCAGTAACAAAGGCATACACTTACACCCAGTAACACAGACATAAACTGACACCCAGTAACCCAGACGCACACTTCCACCAAGTAAAAAAGACACACACTGACACCAAGTAACAAAGACATACACTTACACCCAGTAACACAGACATACACTTACACTAAGTAACAAGGACATACACTGACTCCCAGTAACACAGACACACACCTACACAAAGTAACAAAGACATACACTGACACCCAGTCACACGGACACACACTGACACCAAGTAACAAAGACATACACTGACACTCAGTAAAACAGACACACACTTACAACAAGTAACAAAGACATACACTGACACCCAGTAACACAGACACACACTGACACCCAGTAAGACAGACACACACTGACACCAAGTAACACAGACACACACTGACACCCAGTAAGACAGACACACACTGACACCAAGTAGCAAAGACACACACTGACACCAAGTAACAAAGACATACACTTAGACCCAGTAACACAGACATACACTGACACCCAGTAACACAGACACACACTTACATCAACTAAGAAAGACATACACTGACACCCAGTAACATAGACACACACTGACACCAAGTAACAAAGACATGCACTGACACCAAATAACAAAGACATACACTTACACGAAGTAACACAGACATACACTGACACCCAGTAACACAGACACACACTTACACCAAGTAACAAAGACACACACTGACACCCAGTAACAAAGACATACACTGACACCCAGTAACAAAGACATACACTGACACCAAGTAACAAAGGCACACACTTGCACCAAGTAACAAAGACAGACACTGACACCCAGTAATAAAGACATACACTGACACCAAGTAACAAAGACATACACAGACACCAAGTAACACAGACATACACTGACACCCAGCAACAAAGACATACACTGACAGCAAGTAATAAAGACATGCACTGACACCCAGTAACACAGACACACACTTGCACCAAGTAACAAAGACGGACACTGACACCCAGTAACACAGACATACACTTACAACAAGTAACAAAGACATACACTTACACCCAGTAACACAGACACACACATGCACTAAGTAACACAGACATACACTGACACCCAGTAACAAAGACATACACTGAAACCCAGTATCACAGACACACACTTGCACCAATTAACAAAGACAGACACAGACACCCAGTAACACAGCCACACACTTACACCAAGTAACAAAGACATACACTGACATCCAGTAACACAGGCACACACTTACACCAAGTAACAAAGACATACACTGACACCAGTAACAAAGACATACACTGACAACGACTAACAAAGACATACAGTTACACCCATTAACACAGACATACACTGACACCCGGTAACACAGACACACACTTACAGCAAGTAACAAAGACATACACTGACTCCCAGAAACACAGACACACACTTACATCAAGTAACAAAGACATACACTGACATCCAGTAACATAAACACTCACTGACACCAAGTAACAAAGACATGCACTGACACCCAGTAACAAAGACATACACTTACACCCAGTAACACAGACATACACTGACACCTAGTAAGAAAGACATGCACTGACACCCAGTAACACAGACACACACATACACCAAGTAACAAAGACATACACTGACACCCAGTAACACAGACACACACTTGCACCAAGTAGCAAAGACACGCACTGACACCAAGTAACAAAGAGATACACTGACAACCAGTAACAAAGGCATACACTTACACCAACTAACACAGACATAAACTGACACCCAGTAACCCAGACGCACACGTCCACCAAGTAAAAAAGACACACACTGACACCAAGTAACAAAGACATAAACTTACACCCAGTAACACAGACATACACTGACACCAAGTAACAAAGACATACACTGACACCCAGTGACACAGACACGCACTTGCACCAAGTAACAAACACAGACACTGACACCCAGTAACACAGACACTCACTTAAACCAAGTAACAAAGACATACACTGACACCCAGTAACACAGACACACAATTGCACCAAGTAACACAGACACACACTGACACCCAGTAACAAAGACATACACTGACACCCAGTAACACAGCCACACACTTGCAACAAGTAACAAAGACAGACACTGACACCCAGTAACACAGACACACACTTACACCAAGTAACAAAGACATACACTGACACCAAGTAACAAAGACATACACTTACACCCAGTAACACAGACATACACTGACACCCAGTAACACAGACACACACTTACATCAAGTTACAAAGACATACACTGACACCCAGTAACATAGACACACACTGACACCAAGTAACAAAGACATGCACTGATACCAAATAACAAAGACATACACTTACACCCAGTAACACAGACACACACTTACAACTAGTAAAAAAGACACACACTGACACCCAGTAACAAAGACATACACTGACACCCAGTAACAAAGACATACACTGACACCAAGTAACAAAGGCACACACTTACACCAAGTAACAAAGACATACACTGACACCAAGTAACAAAGACATACACTGACAGAGAGTAACAAAGACACACACTGACATCCAGTAACACAGACACACACTGACACCCAGTAACACAGACACACACTGACACCAAGTAACAAGGACATACACTGACACCCAGTAACAAAGACATACACTTACACCCAGTAACACATACATACACTGACACACAGTAACACAGACATACACTCACACCAAGTAACAAGGACATACACTGACACCCAGTAACACTGACACACACTTACACCAAGTAACAAAGACACACACTGACACCCAGTCACAAAGACATACACTTTCATCCAGCAACACAGACATACACTGACACCCACTAACACAGACATACACTTACACCAAGTAACAAAGACATACACTGACTCCCAGTAACACAGACACACACTTACACAAAGTAACAAAGACATACATTGAAACCCAGTAACACGGACACACACTTGCACCAAGAAACTAAGACCCACACACACCCAGTAACAAAGACAGACACTGACACCAAGTAACAAAGACACAGACTGACACCAAGTAACAAAGACATACACTGACACCCAGTAACACAGACGCACACTGACACCAAGTAACAAAGACATACACAGACAACCAGTAACAAAGACATGCACTGACACCCAGTAACACAGACACACACGTACACCAAGTAACACAGACACACACTGACAGCCAGCAACAAAGACATACACTGACACCAAGTAACAAAGACACACACTTACACCAAGTAACAAAGACATACACTTTCACCCAGTAACACAGACATACACTGACACCCAGTAACACAGACACACACTTACATCAAGTAACAAAGACATACACTGATACCCAGTAACATAGACACACACTGACACCAAGTAACAAAGACATGCTCTGACACCAAGTAACAAAGACATACACTGACACCAAGTAACAAAGACATACACTGACACACAGTAACAAAGACACACACTGACACCCAGTAACACAGACACACCCTGACACCCAGTAACAAAGACACACACTTGCAACAAGTAACACAGTCAGACACTGACACCCAGTAACACAGACACACACTTACACCAAGTAACAAAGACATACACTGACATCCAGGAACACAGGCACACACTTACACCAAGTAACAAAGACATACACTGACACCCAGTAACACAGACACACACTGACACCAAGTAGCAAAGACGCGCACTGACACCAAGTAACAAAGACATACACTGACAACCAGTAACAAAGACATACACTTCCACCCAGTAACACAGACATAAACTGACACCCAGTAACACAGACGCACACTTCCACCAAGTAACAAAGACACACACTGACACCAAGTAACATAGACACACACTGACACCAAGTGACAAAGACATGCACTGACACCAAATAACAAAGACATACACTTACACCAACTAACACAGACATACACTGACACCCAGTAACACAGACACACACTTACACCAAGTAACAAAGACACACACTGACACCCAGTAACAAAGACATACACTGACACCCAGTAACAAAGACATACACTGACACCAAGTAACAAAGGCACACACTTACACGAAGTAACAAGGACATACACTGACACCCAGTAACAAAGACATACACTGATACCCAGTAACACAGACACACACTTACACCAAGTAACAAAGACACACACTGACAACAAGTAACAAAGACATACAGTGACACCCAGTAACACAGACAAACACATACACCAAGTAACAAAGACATACACTGACACCCAGTAACACAGACACACACTTGCACTAAGTAACTAAGACAGACACTGACACCCATTAACAAAGACATACACTGACACCCAGTAACACAGACACACACTTGCACCAAGTAACAAAGACGGACACAGACACCCAGTAACACAGACACACACTTACAACAAGTAACAAAGACATACACTGACACCCAGTAACACAGACACACACTTGCACTAAGTAACACAGACATACACTGACACCCAGTAACAAAGACATACACTGACACCCAGTAACACAGACACACAATTACACGAAGTAACAAAGACATACACTGACACACAGTAACAAAGACACACACTGACACCCAGTAACAAAGACACACAATTACACCAAGTAACAAAGACATACACTGACATCCAGTAACACAGACACACACTTACACCAAGTAACAAAGACATACACTGACACCCAGTAACACATACACACACTGAGTTCAAGTAGCAAAGACATGCACTGACACCAAATAACAAAAGACATACACTGACAACCAGTAACAAAGACATACAATTACACCCAGTAGCACAGACATACACTGACACCCAGTAACACAGACACACACTTACACCAAGTAACAAAGACATACACTGACACCCAGAAACACAGACACACCCTTACATCAAGTAACAAAGACATACACTGACACCCAGTAACATAGACACTCACTGACACCAAGTAACAAAGACATGCACTGACACCCAGTAACAAAGACATACATGACAACCAGTGACACAGACACATACTTGCACCAAGTAGCAAAGACACGCCGCACTGACACCAAGTAACAAAGACATACACTGACAACGAGTAACAAAGACATACACTTGCACCCAGTAACACAGAAATAAACTGACACCCAGTAACCCAGACGCACACTTCCACCAAGTAACAAAGACACACACTGACACCAAGTAACAAAGACATACACTTACACCCAGTAACACAGACATACACTGACACCAAGTAACAAAGACAGACACTGTCGCCCAGTAACAAAGACATACACTGACACCCAGTGACACAGACACACTCTTGCACCAAGTAACAAAGACAGACACTGACACCCAGTAACAGAGACACACAATTAAACCAAGTAACAAAGACATACACTGACACCCAGTAACACAGACACACAATTGCACCAAGTAACACAGACATACACTGACACCCAGTAACAAAGACATAAACTGACACCCAGTAACACAGACACACACTTGCAACAAGTAACACAGACAGACACTGACACCCAGTAACACAGACACACACTTACACCAAGTAACAAAGAGATACACTGACATCCAGTAACACAGACACACACTTACACCAAGTAGCAAAGATCGACACTGACACCCAGTAACACAGACAGACACTTAAACCAAGTAACAAAGACATACACTGACACCAAGTAACAAAGACATACACTTTCACCCAGTAACACAGACATACACTGACACCCAGTAACACAGACACACACTTACATCAAGTAACAAAGACCTACACTGATACCCAGTAACATAGACACACACTGACACCAAGTGACAAAGACAAGCACTGACACCAAATAACAAAGACATACACTTACACCAACTAACACAGACATACACTGACACCCTGTAACACAGACACACACTTACACCAAGTAACAAAGACACACACTGACACCCAGTAACAAAGACATACACTGACACCCAGTAACAAAGACATACACTGACACCAAGTAAGAAAGGCACACACTTACACCAAGTAACAAAGACATACACTGACACCAAGTAACAAAG
Organism: Heterodontus francisci; assembly: GCF_036365525.1. NCBI lineage: Eukaryota > Metazoa > Chordata > Chondrichthyes > Heterodontiformes > Heterodontidae > Heterodontus > Heterodontus francisci. The sequence goes on from NC_090395.1 coordinate 490,346, forward strand.
ACATACACTGACACACAGTAACAAAGACACACACTGACACCCAGTAACACAGACACACACTGACACCCAGTAACACAGACACACACTGACACCAAGTAACAAGGACATACACTGACACCCAGTAACAAAGACATACACTGACACCCAGTAACACAGACACACACTTACACCAAGTAACAAAGACACACACAGACAACAAGTAGCAAAGACATACAGTGACACCCAGTAACACAGACAAACACATACACCAAGTAACAAAGACATACACTGACACCCAGTAACACAGACACACACTTGCACTAAGTAACAAAGACAGACACTGACACCCAGTAACAAAGACATACACTGACACCCAGTAACACAGACACACACTTGCACCAAGTAACAAAGACGGACACAGACACCCAGTAACACAGACACACACTTACAACAAGTAACAAAGACATACACTGACACCCAGTAACAAAGACACACACTTGCACTAAGTAACACAGACATACACTGACACCCAGTAACAAAGACATACACTGACACCCAGTAACACAGACACACACTTACACGAAGTAACAAAGACATACACTGACACACAGTAACAAAGACACACACTGACACCCAGTAACAAAGACACACAATTACACCAAGTAACAAAGACATACACTGACATCCAGTAACACAGACACACACTTACACCAAGTAACAAAGACATACACTGACACCCAGTAACACATACACACACTGACGTCAAGTAGCAAAGACATGCACTGACACCAAGTAACAAAAGACATACACTGACAACCAGTAACAAAGACATACAATTACACCCAGTAGCACAGACATACACTGACACCCAGTAACACAGACACACACTTACACCAAGTAACAAAGACATACACTGACACCCAGAAACACAGACACACCCTTACATCAGGTAACAAAGACATACACTGACTCCCAGTAACATAGACACTCACTGACACCAAGTAACAAAGACATGCACTGACACCCAGTAACAAAGACATACACTGACAACCAGTGACACAGACACACACTTGCACCAAGTAGCAAAGACACGCCGCACTGACACCAAGTAACAAAGACATACACTGACAACCAGTAACAAAGACATACACTTACACCCAGTAACACAGAAATAAACTGACACCCAGTAACCCAGACGCACACTTCCACCAAGTAACAAAGACACACACTGACACCAAGTAACAAAGACATACACTTACACCCAGTAACACAGACATACACTGACACCAAGTAACAAAGACAGACACTGTCGCCCAGTAACAAAGACATACACTGACACCCAGTGACACAGACACACACTTGCACCAAGTAACAAAGACAGACACTGACACCCAGTAACACAGACACACACTTAAACCAAGTAACAAAGACATACACTGACAACGAGTAACAAAGACATACACTTGCACCCAGTAACACAGAAATAAACTGACACACAGTAACCCAGACGCACACTTCCACCAAGTAACAAAGACACACACTGACACCAAGTAACAAAGACATACACTTACACCCAGTAACACAGACATACACTGACACCAAGTAACAAAGACAGACACTGTCGCCCAGTAACAAAGACATACACTGACACCCAGTGACACAGACACACTCTTGCAGCAAGTAACAAAGACAGACACTGACACCCAGTAACACAGACACACAATTAAACCAAGTAACAAAGACATACACTGACACCCAGTAACACAGACACACAATTGCACCAAGTAACACAGACATACACTGACACCAGTAACAAAGACATACACTGACACCCAGTAACACAGACACACACTTGCAACAAGTAACACAGACAGACACTGACACCCAGTAACACAGACACACACTTACACCAAGTAACAAAGAGATACACTGACATCCAGTAACACAGACACACACTTACACCAAGTAGCAAAGACAGACACTGACACCCAGTAACACAGACACACACTTAAACCAAGTAACAAAGACATACACTGACACCAAGTAACAAAGACATACACTTTCACCCAGTAACACAGACATACACTGACACCCAGTAACACAGACGCACACTTACATCAAGTAACAAAGACATACACTGATACCCAGTAACATAGACACACACTGACACCAAGTGACAAAGACAAGCACTTACACCAACTAACACAGACATACACTGACACCCAGTAACACAGACACACACTTACACCAAGTAACAAAGACACACACTGACACCCAGTAACAAAGACATACACTGACACCCAGTAACAAAGACATACGCTGACACCAAGTAACAAAGGCACACACTTACACCAAGTAACAAAGACATACACTGACACCAAATAACAAAGACATACACTGACACACAGTAACAAAGACACACACTGACACCCAGTAACACAGACACACACTGACACCCAGTAACACAGACACACACTGACACCAAGTAACAAGGACATACACTGACACCCAGTAACAAAGACATACACTGACACCCAGTAACACAGACACACACTTCCACCAAGTAACAAAGACACACACTGACACCAAGTAACAAAGACATACACTTACACCCAGTAACACAGACATACACTGACACCAAGTAACAAAGACAGACACTGTCGCCCAGTAACAAAGACACACACTGACACCCAGTAACACAGACACACACTGACACCAAGTAACAAGGACATACACTGACACCCAGTAACAAAGACATACACTGACACCCAGTAACACAGACACACACTTACACCAAGTAACAAAGACACACACTGACAACAAGTAACAAAGACATACACTGACACCCAGTAACACAGACACACACTTGCACTAAGTAACAAAGACAGACACTGACACCCAGTAACACAGACACACACTTGCACCAAGTAACAAAGACGGACACAGACACCCAGTAACACAGACACACACTTACAACAAGTAACAAAGACATACACTGACACCCAGTAACACAGACACACACTTGCACTAAGTAACACAGACATACACTGACACCCAGTAACAAAGACATACACTGACACCCAGTAACACAGACACACACTTACACGAAGTAACAGAGACATACACTGACACACAGTAACAAAGACACACACTGACACCCAGTAACAAAGACACACAATTACACCAAGTAACAAAGACATACACTGACATCCAGTAACACAGACACACACTTACACCAAGTAACAAAGACATACACTGACACCCAGTAACACAGACACACACTTGCACTAAGTAACAAAGACACACACTGACACCTAGTAAGAAAGACATGCACTGACACCCAGTAACACAGACACACACATACACCAAGTAACAAAGACATACACTGACACCCAGTAACACAGACACACACTTGCACCAAGTAGCAAAGACACGCACTGACACCAAGTAACAAAGAGATACACTGACAACCAGTAACAAAGGCATACACTTACACCAACTAACACAGACATAAACTGACACCCAGTAACCCAGACGCACACGTCCACCAAGTAAAAAAGACACACACTGACACCAAGTAACAAAGACATAAACTTACACCCAGTAACACAGACATACACTGACACCAAGTAACAAAGACATACACTGACACCCAGTGACACAGACACGCACTTGCACCAAGTAACAAACACAGACACTGACACCCAGTAACACAGACACTCACTTAAACCAAGTAACAAAGACATACACTGACACCCAGTAACACAGACACACAATTGCACCAAGTAACACAGACACACACTGACACCCAGTAACAAAGACATACACTGACACCCAGTAACACAGCCACACACTTGCAACAAGTAACAAAGACAGACACTGACACCCAGTAACACAGACACACACTTACACCAAGTAACAAAGACATACACTGACACCCAGTAACACAGACACACACTGACACCAAGTAGCAAAGACACGCACTGACACCAAGTAACAAAGACATACACTGACAACCAGTACCAAAGAAATGCACTTACACCCAGTAACATAGACATAAACTGACACCCAGTAACACAGACGCACACTTCCACCAAGTAACAAAGACACACACTGACACCAAGTAACAAAGACATACACTTACACCCAGTAACACAGACATACACTGACACCCAGTAACACAGACACACACTTACATCAAGTTACAAAGACATACACTGACACCCAGTAACATAGACACACACTGACACCAAGTAACAAAGACATGCACTGACACCAAATAACAAAGACATACACTTACACCCAGTAACACAGACACACACTTACAACTAGTAACAAAGACACACACTGACACCCAGTAACAAAGACATACACTGACACCCAGTAACAAAGACATACACTGACACCAAGTAACAAAGGCACACACTTACACCAAGTAACAAAGACATACACTGACACCAAGTAACAAAGACATACACTGACAGAGAGTAACAAAGACACACACTGACATCCAGTAACACAGACACACACTGACACCCAGTAACACAGACACACACTGACACCAAGTAACAAGGACATACACTGACACCCAGTAACAAAGACATACACTTACACCCAGTAACACATACATACACTGACACACAGTAACACAGACATACACTCACACCAAGTAACAAGGACATACACTGACACCCAGTAACACTGACATACACTTACACCAAGTAACAAAGACACACACTGACACCCAGTCACAAAGACATACACTTTCAGCCAGCAAAACAGACATACACTGACACCCAGTAACACAGACATACACTTACACCAAGTAACAAAGACATACACTGACTCCCAGTAACACAGACACACACTTACACAAAGTAACAAAGACATACATTGAAACCCAGTAACACGGACACACACTTGCACCAAGAAACTAAGACCCACACACACCCAGTAACAAAGACAGACACTGACACCAAGTAACAAAGACACAGACTGACACCAAGTAACAAAGACATACACTGACACCCAGTAACACAGACGCACACTGACACCAAGTAACAAAGACATACACAGACAACCAGTAACAAAGACATGCACTGACACCCAGTAACACAGACACACACGTACACCAAGTAACACAGACACACACTGACAGCCAGCAACAATGACATACACTGACACCAAGTAACAAAGACACACACTTACACCAAGTAACAAAGACATACACTTTCACCCAGTAACACAGACATACACTGACACCCAGTAACACAGACACACACTTACATCAAGTAACAAAGACATACACTGATACCCAGTAACATAGACACACACTGACACCAAGTAACAAAGACATGCTCTGACACCAAGTAACAAAGACATACACTGACACCAAGTAACAAAGACATACACTGACACACAGTAACAAAGACACACACTGACACCCAGTAACACAGACACACACTGACACCCAGTAACAAAGACACACACTTGCAACAAGTAACACAGACAGACACTGACACCCAGTAACACAGACACACACTTACACCAAGTAACAAAGACATACACTGACATCCAGGAACACAGGCACACACTTACACCAAGTAACAAAGACATACACTGACACCCAGTAACACAGACACACACTGACACCAAGTAGCAAAGACGCGCACTGACACCAAGTAACAAAGACATACACTGACAACCAGTAACAAAGACATACACTTCCACCCAGTAACACAGACATAAACTGACACCCAGTAACCCAGACGCACACTTCCACCAAGTAACAAAGACACACACTGACACCAAGTAACATAGACACACACTGACACCAAGTGACAAAGACATGCACTGACACCAAATAACAAAGACATACACTTACACCAACTAACACAGACATACACTGACACCCAGTAACACAGACACACACTTACACCAAGTAACAAAGACACACACTGACACCCAGTAACAAAGACATACACTGACACCCAGTAACAAAGACATACACTGACACCAAGTAACAAAGGCACACACTTACACCAAGTAACAAGGACATACACTGACACCCTGTAACAAAGACATACACTGATACCCAGTAACACAGACACACACTTACACCAAGTAACAAAGACACACACTGACAACAAGTAACAAAGACATACAGTGACACCCAGTAACACAGACAAACACATACACCAAGTAACAAAGACATACACTGACACCCAGTAACACAGACACACACTTGCACTAAGTAACTAAGACAGACACTGACACCCATTAACAAAGACATACACTGACACCCAGTAACACAGACACACACTTGCACCAAGTAACAAAGACGGACACAGACACCCAGTAACACAGACACACACTTACAACAAGTAACAAAGACATACACTGACACCCAGTAACACAGACACACACTTGCACTAAGTAACACAGACATACACTGACACCCAGTAACAAAGACATACACTGACACCCAGTAACACAGACACACAATTACACGAAGTAACAAAGACATACACTGACACACAGTAACAAAGACACACACTGACACCCAGTAACAAAGACACACAATTACACCAAGTAACAAAGACATACACTGACATCCAGTAACACAGACACACACTTACACCAAGTAACAAAGACATATACTGACACCCAGTAACACATACACACACTGAGTTCAAGTAGCAAAGACATGCACTGACACCAAATAACAAAAGACATACACTGACAACCAGTAACAAAGACATACAATTACACCCAGTAGCACAGACATACACTGACACCCAGTAACACAGACACACACTTACACCAAGTAACAAAGACATACACTGACACCCAGAAACACAGACACACCCTTACATCAAGTAACAAAGACATACACTGACACCCAGTAACTTAGACACTCACTGACACCAAGTAACAAAGACATGCACTGACACCCAGTAACAAAGACATACATGACAACCAGTGACACAGACACATACTTGCACCAAGTAGCAAAGACACGCCGCACTGACACCAAGTAACAAAGACATACACTGACAACGAGTAACAAAGACATACACTTGCACCCAGTAACACAGAAATAAACTGACACCCAGTAACCCAGACGCACACTTCCACCAAGTAACAAAGACACACACTGACACCAAGTAACAAAGACATACACTTACACCCAGTAACACAGACATACACTGACACCAAGTAACAAAGACAGACACTGTCGCCCAGTAACAAAGACATACACTGACACCCAGTGACACAGACACACTCTTGCACCAAGTAACAAAGACAGACACTGACACCCAGTAACAGAGACACACAATTAAACCAAGTAACAAAGACATACACTGACACCCAGTAACACAGACACACAATTGCACCAAGTAACACAGACATACACTGACACCCAGTAACAAAGACATACACTGACACCCAGTAACACAGACACACACTTGCAACAAGTAACACAGACAGACACTGACACCCAGTAACACAGACACACACTTACACCAAGTAACAAAGAGATACACTGACATCCAGTAACACAGACACACACTTACACCAAGTAGCAAAGACAGACACTGACACCCAGTAACACAGACACACACTTAAAACAAGTAACAAAGACATACACTGACACCAAGTAACAAAGACATACACTTTCACCCAGTAACACAGACATACACTGACACCCAGTAACACAGACACACACTTACATCAAGTAACAAAGACATACACTGATACCCAGTAACATAGACACACACTGACACCAAGTGACAAAGACAAGCACTGACACCAAATAACAAAGACATACACTTACACCAACTAACACAGACATACACTGACACCCTGTAACACAGACACACACTTACACCAAGTAACAAAGACACACACTGACACCCAGTAACAAAGACATACACTGACACCCAGTAACAAAGACATACACTGACACCAAGTAAGAAAGGCACACACTTACACCAAGTAACAAAGACATACACTGACACCAAGTAACAAAGACATACACTGACACACAGTAACAAAGACACACACTGACACCCAGTAACACAGACACACACTGACACCCAGTAACACAGACACACACTGACACCAAGTAACAAGGACATACACTGACACCCAGTAACAAAGACATACACTGACACCCAGTAACACAGACACACACTTACACCAAGTAACAAAGACACACACAGACAACAAGTAACAAAGACATACAGTGACACCCAGTAACACAGACAAACACATACACCAAGTAACAAAGACATACACTGACACCCAGTAACACAGACACACACTTGCACTAAGTAACAAAGACAGACACTGACACCCAGTAACAAAGACATACACTGACACCCAGTAACACAGACACACACTTGCACCAAGTAACAAAGACGGACACAGACACCCAGTAACACAGACACACACTTACAACAAGTAACAAAGACATACACTGACACCCAGTAACAAAGACACACACTTGCACTAAGTAACACAGACATACACTGACACCCAGTAACAAAGACATACACTGACACCCAGTAACACAGACACACACTTACACGAATTAACAAAGACATACACTGACACACAGTAACAAAGACACACACTGACACCCAGTAACAAAGACACACAATTACACCAAGTAACAAAGACATACACTGACATCCAGTAACACAGACACACACTTACACCAAGTAACAAAGACATACACTGACACCCAGTAACACATACACACACTGACGTCAAGTAGCAAAGACATGCACTGACACCAAGTAACAAAAGACATACACTGACAACCAGTAACAAAGACATACAATTACACCCAGTAGCACAGACATACACTGACACCCAGTAACACAGACACACACTTACACCAAGTAACAAAGACATACACTGACACCCAGAAACACAGACACACCCTTACATCAGGTAACAAAGACATACACTGACTCCCAGTAACATAGACACTCACTGACACCAAGTAACAAAGACATGCACTGACACCCAGTAACAAAGACATACACTGACAACCAGTGACACAGACACACACTTGCACCAAGTAGCAAAGACACGCCGCACTGACACCAAGTAACAAAGACATACACTGACAACCAGTAACAAAGACATACACTTACACCCAGTAACACAGAAATAAACTGACACCCAGTAACCCAGACGCACACTTCCACCAAGTAACAAAGACACACACTGACACCAAGTAACAAAGACATACACTTACACCCAGTAACACAGACATACACTGACACCAAGTAACAAAGACAGACACTGTCGCCCAGTAACAAAGACATACACTGACACCCAGTGACACAGACACACACTTACACCAAGTAACAAAGACAGACACTGACACCCAGTAACACAGACACACACTTAAACCAAGTAACAAAGACATACACTGACAACGAGTAACAAAGACATACACTTGCAACCAGTAACACAGAAATAAACTGACACACAGTAACCCAGACGCACACTTCCACCAAGTAACAAAGACACACACTGACACCAAGTAACAAAGACATACACTTACACCCAGTAACACAGACATACACTGACACCAAGTAACAAAGACAGACACTGTCGCCCAGTAACAAAGACATACACTGACACCCAGTGACACAGACACACTCTTGCAGCAAGTAACAAAGACAGACACTGACACCCAGTAACACAGACACACAATTAAACCAAGTAACAAAGACATACACTGACACCCAGTAACACAGACACACAATTGCACCAAGTAACACAGACATACACTGACACCAGTAACAAAGACATACACTGACACCCAGTAACACAGACACACACTTGCAACAAGTAACACAGACAGACACTGACACCCAGTAACACAGACACACACTTACACCAAGTAACAAAGACATACACTGACATCCAGTAACACAGACACACACTTACACCAAGTAGCAAAGACAGACACTGACACCCAGTAACACAGACACACACTTAAACCAAGTAACAAAGACATACACTGACACCAAGTAACAAAGACATACACTTTCACCCAGTAACACAGACATACACTGACACCCAGTAACACAGACACACACTTACATCAAGTAACAAAGACATACACTGATACCCAGTAACATAGACACACACTGACACCAAGTGACAAAGACAAGCACTGACACCAAATAACAAAGACATACACTTACACCAACTAACACAGACATACACTGACACCCAGTAACACAGACACACACTTACACCAAGTAACAAAGACACACACTGACACCCAGTAACAAAGACATACACTGACACCCAGTAACAAAGACATACGCTGACACCCAGTAGCACAGACATACACTGACACCCAGTAACACAGACACACACTTACACCAAGTAACAAAGACATACACTGACATCCAGTAACACAGACACACACTTACACCAAGTAACAAAGACATACACTGACACCCAGAAACACAGACACACCCTTACATCAGGTAACAAAGACATACACTGACTCCCAGTAACATAGACACTCACTGACACCAAGTAACAAAGACATGCACTGACACCCAGTAACAAAGACATACACTGACAACCAGTGACACAGACACACACTTGCACCAAGTAGCAAAGACACGCCGCACTGACACCAAGTAACAAAGACATACACTGACAACCAGTAACAAAGACATACACTTACACCCAGTAACACAGAAATAAACTGACACCCAGTAACCCAGACGCACACTTCCACCAAGTAACAAAGACACACACTGACACCAAGTAACAAAGACATACACTTACACCCAGTAACACAGACATACACTGACACCAAGTAACAAAGACAGACACTGTCGCCCAGTAACAAAGACATACACTGACACCCAGTGACACAGACACACACTTACACCAAGTAACAAAGACAGACACTGACACCCAGTAACACAGACACACACTTAAACCAAGTAACAAAGACATACACTGACAACGAGTAACAAAGACATACACTTGCAACCAGTAACACAGAAATAAACTGACACACAGTAACCCAGACGCACACTTCCACCAAGTAACAAAGACACACACTGACACCAAGTAACAAAGACATACACTTACACCCAGTAACACAGACATACACTGACACCAAGTAACAAAGACAGACACTGTCGCCCAGTAACAAAGACATACACTGACACCCAGTGACACAGACACACTCTTGCAGCAAGTAACAAAGACAGACACTGACACCCAGTAACACAGACACACAATTAAACCAAGTAACAAAGACATACACTGACACCCAGTAACACAGACACACAATTGCACCAAGTAACACAGACATACACTGACACCAGTAACAAAGACATACACTGACACCCAGTAACACAGACACACACTTGCAACAAGTAACACAGACAGACACTGACACCCAGTAACACAGACACACACTTACACCAAGTAACAAAGAGATACACTGACATCCAGTAACACAGACACACACTTACACCAAGTAGCAAAGACAGACACTGACACCCAGTAACACAGACACACACTTAAACCAAGTAACAAAGACATACACTGACACCAAGTAACAAAGACATACACTTTCACCCAGTAACACAGACATACACTGACACCCAGTAACACAGACACACACTTACATCAAGTAACAAAGACATACACTGATACCCAGTAACATAGACACACACTGACACCAAGTGACAAAGACAAGCACTGACACCAAATAACAAAGACATACACTTACACCAACTAACACAGACATACACTGACACCCAGTAACACAGACACACACTTACACCAAGTAACAAAGACACACACTGACACCCAGTAACAAAGACATACACTGACACCCAGTAACAAAGACATACGCTGACACCAAGTAACAAAGGCACACACTTACACCAAGTAACAAAGACATACACTGACACCAAATAACAAAGACATACACTGACACACAGTAACAAAGACACACACTGACACCCAGTAACACAGACACACACTGACACCCAGTAACACAGACACACACTGACACCAAGTAACAAGGACATACACTGACAACCAGTAACAAAGACATACACTGACACCCAGTAACACAGACACACACTTCCACCAAGTAACAAAGACACACACTGACACCAAGTAACAAAGACATACACTTACACCCAGTAACACAGACATACACTGACACCAAGTAACAAAGACAGACACTGTCGCCCAGTAACAAAGACACACACTGACACCCAGTAACACAGACACACACTGACACCAAGTAACAAGGACATACACTGACACCCAGTAACAAAGACATACACTGACACCCAGTAACACAGACACACACTTACACCAAGTAACAAAGACACACACTGACAACAAGTAACAAAGACATACACTGACACCCAGTAACACAGACACACACTTGCACTAAGTAACAAAGACAGACACTGACACCCAGTAACACAGACACACACTTGCACCAAGTAACAAAGACGGACACAGACACCCAGTAACACAGACACACACTTACAACAAGTAACAAAGACATACACTGACACCCAGTAACACAGACACACACTTGCACTAAGTAACACAGACATACACTGACACCCAGTAACAAAGACATACACTGACACCCAGTAACACAGACACACACTTACACGAAGTAACAGAGACATACACTGACACACAGTAACAAAGACACACACTGACACCCAGTAACAAAGACACACAATTACACCAAGTAACAAAGACATACACTGACATCCAGTAACACAGACACACACTTACACCAAGTAACAAAGACATACACTGACACCCAGTAACACATACACACACTGACGTCAAGTAGCAAAGACATGCACTGACACCAAATAACAAAAGACATACACTGACAACCAGTAACAAAGACATACAATTACACCCAGTAGCACAGACATACACTGACACCCAGTAACACAGACACACACTTACACCAAGTAACAAAGACATACACTGACACCCAGAAACACAGACACACCCTTACATCAAGTAACAAAGACATACACTGACACCCAGTAACATAGACACTCACTGACACCAAGTAACAAAGACATGCACTGACACCCAGTAACAAAGACATACACTGACAACCAATGACACAGACACACACTTGCGCCAAGTAGCAAAGACACGCCGCACTGACACCAAGTAACAAAGACATACACTGACAACCAGTAACAAAGACATACACTTACACCCAGTAACACAGAAATAATCTGACACCCAGTAACACAGACGCACACTTCCACCAAGTAACAAAGACACACACTGACACCAAGTAACAAAGACATACACTTACACCCAGTAACACAGACATACACTGACACCAAGTAACAAAGACAGACACTGACGCCCAGTAACAAAGACATACACTGACACCCAGTGACACAGACACACACTTGCACCAAGTAACAAAGACAGACACTGACACCCAGTAACACAGACACACACTTAAACTAAGTAACAAAGACATACACTGACACCCAGTAACACAGACACACAATTGCACCAAGTAACACAGACATACACTGACACCCAGTAACAAAGACATACACTGACACCCAGTAACACAGACACACACTTGCAACAAGTAACACAGACAGACACTGCCACCGAGTAACACAGACACACACTCACACCAAGTAACAAAGAGATACACTGACATCCAGTAACACAGACACACACTTACACCAAGTAACAAAGACATACACTGCACCCAGTAACACAGACACACACTGACACCAAGCAGCAAAGACATGCACTGACACCAAGTAACAAAGACATACACTGACAACCAGTAACAAAGACATACACTTACACCCAGTAACACAGACATAAACTGACACACAGTAACCCAGACGCACACATCCACCAAGTAACAAAGACACACACTGAAACCAAGTAACAAAGACATACACTTTCACCCAGTAACACAGACATACACTGACACCCAGTAACACAGACACACATTTACATCAAGTAACAAAGACATACACTGACACCCAGTAACATAGACACACACTGACACCAAGTAACAAAGACATGCACTGACACCAAATAACACAGACATACACTGACACCCAGTAACACAGACACACACTTACACCAAGTAACAAAGACACACACTGACACCCAGTAACAAAGACATACACTGACACCAAGTAACAAAGGCACACACATACACCAAGTAACAAAGACATACACTGACACCAATTAACAAATACATACACTGACACACAGTAACAAAGACACACACTGACACCCAGTAACACAGACACACACTGACACCAAGTAACAAGGACATACACTGACATCCAGTAACAAAGACATTCACTGACACCCAGTAACACAGACACACACTTACACCAAGTAACAAAGACACACACTGACAACAAGTAACAAAGACATACAGTGACACCCAGTAACACAGACAAACACATACACCAAGTAACAAAGACATACACAGACACCCAGTAACACAGACACACACTTGCACTAAGTAACAAAGACAGACACTGACACCCAGTAACAAAGACATACACTGAATCCCAGTAACACAGACACACACTTGCACCAAGTAACAAAGACGGACACTGACACCCAGTAACACAGACACACACTTACAACAAGTAACAAAGACATACACTGACACCCAGTAACACAGACACACACTTGCACTATGTAACACAGACATACACTGACACCCAGTAACAAAGACATACACTGACACCCAGTAACACAGACACACACTTACACGAAGTAACAAAGACATACACTGACGCACAGTAACAAAGACACACACTGACACCCAGTAACAAAGACACACAATTACACCAAGTAACAAAGACATACACTGACATCCAGTAACACAGACACACACTTACACCAAGTAACAAAGACATACACTGACACCCAGTAACACATACACACACTGACGCCAAGTAGCAAAGACATGCACTGACACCAAGTAACAAAAGACATACACTGACAACCAGTAACAAAGACATACAATTACACCCAGTAGCACAGACATACACTGACACCCAGTAACACAGACACACACTTACACCAAGTAACAAAGACATACACTGACACCCAGAAACACAGACACACCCTTACATCAAGTAACAAAGACATACACTGACACCCAGTAACATAGACACTCACTGACACCAAGTAACAAAGACATGCACTGACACCCAGTAACAAAGACATACACTGACAACCAGTGACACAGACACACACTTGCACCAAGTAGCAAAGACACGCCGCACTGACACCAAGTAACAAAGACATACACTGACAACCAGTAACAAAGACATACACTTACACCCAGTAACACAGAAATAATCTGACACCCAGTAACGCAGACGCACACTTCCACCAAGTAACAAAGACACACACTGGCACCAAGTAACAAAGACATACACTTACACCCAGTAACACAGACATACACTGCAACCAAGTATCAAAGACAGACACTGACGCCCAGTAACAAAGACATACACTGACACCCAGTGACACAGACACACACTTGCACCAAGTAACAAAGACAGACACTGACACCCAGTAACACAGACACACACTTAAACCAAGTAACAAAGACATACACTGACACCCAGTAACACAGACACACAATTGCACCAAGTAACACAGACATACACTGACACCCAGTAACAAAGACATACACTGACACCCAGTAACACAGACACACACTTGCAACAAGTAACACAGACAGACACTGACACCCAGTAACACAGACACATACTTACACCAAGTAACAAAGAGATGCACTGACATCCAGTAACACAGACACACACTTACACCAAGTAACAAAGACATACACTGACACCCAGTAACACAGACACACACTGACACCAAGCAGCAAAGACACGCACTGACACCAAGTAACAAAGACATACACTGACAACCAGTAACAAAGACATACACTTACACCCAGTAACACAGACATAAACTGACACCCAGTAACCCAGACGCACACATCCACCAAGTAACAGAGACAGACACTGACACCAAGTAACAAAGACATACACTTTCACCCAGTAACACAGACATACACTGACACCCAGTAACACAGACACACACTTACATCAAGTAACAAAGACAGAAACTGACACCCAGTAACATAGACACACACTGACACCAAGTAACAAAGACATGCACTGACACCAAATAACAAAGACATACACTTACACCAACTAACACAGACATACACTGACACCCAGTAACACAGACACACACTTACACCAAGTAACAAAGACACACACTGTCCCCAGTAACAAAGACATACACTGACACCCAGTAACAAAGACATACACTGACACCAAGTAACAAAGACATACACTGACACACAGTAACAAAGACACACACTGACACCCAGAAACACAGACACACCCTTACATCAAGTAACAAAGACATGCACTGACACCCAGTAACATAGACACTCACTGACACCAAGTAACAAAGACATGCACTGACACCCAGTAACAAAGACATACACTGACAACCAGTGACACAGACACACACTTGCACCAAGTAGCAAAGACACGCTGCACTGACACCAAGTAACAAAGACATACACTGACAACCAGTAACAAAGACATACACTTACACCCAGTAACACAGAAATAATCTGACACCCAGTAACCCAGACGCACACTTCCACCAAGTAACAAAGACACACACTGACACCAAGTAACAAAGACATACAGTTACACCCAGTAACACAGACATACACTGACACCAAGTAACAAAGACAGACACTGACGCCCAGTAACAAAGACATACACTGACGCCCAGTGACACAGACACACACTTGCACCAAGTAACAAAGACAGACACTGACACCCAGTAACACAGACATACACTTAAACCAAGTAACAAAGACATACACTGACACCCAGTAACACAGACACACAATTGCACCAAGTAACACAGACATACACTGACACCCAGTAACAAAGACATACACTGACACCCAGTAACACAGACACACACTTGCAACAAGTAACACAGACAGACACTGACACCCAGTAACACAGACACATACTTACACCAAGTAACAAAGTGATACACTGACATCCAGTAACACAGACACACACTTACACCAAGTAACAAAGACATACACTGACAACCAGTAACAAAGACATACACTTACACCCAGTAACACAGACATAAACTGACACCCAGTAACTCAGACGCACACATCCACCAAGTAACAGAGACACACACTGACACCAAGTTACAAAGACATACACTTTCACCCAGTCACACAGACATGCACTGACACCCAGTAACACAGACACACACTTACATCAAGTAACTAAGACATACACTGACACACAATAACATAGACACACACTGACACCAAGTAACAAAGACATGCACTGACACCAAATAACAAAGACATACACTTACACCAACTAACACAGACATACACTGACACCCAGTAACACAGACACACACTTACACCAAGTAACAAAGACACACACTGTCCCCCAGTAACAAAGACATACACTGACACCCAGTAACAAAGACATACACTGAAACCAAGTAACAAAGACATACACTGACACACAGTAACAAAGACACACACTGACACCCAGTAACAAAGACACACAATTACACCAAGTTACAAAGACTTACACTTACACCCAGTTGCACAGACATACACTGACACCCAGTAACACAGACACACACTTACAACAAGTAACAAAGACATACACTGACACCAAGAAACACAGACACACCCTTACATCAAGTAACAAAGACATACAATGACACCCAGTAACATAGACGCTCATTGACACCAAGTAACAAAGACATGCACTGACACCCAGTAACAAAGACATACACCTACACCCAGTAACACAGACATACACTGACACCAAGTAAGAAAGACATGCACTGACACCCAGTAACACAGACACACACTTACACCAAGTAACAAAGACATACATTGACACCCAGTAAGACAGACACACACATACACCAAGTAACGAAGACCTACACTGACACCCAGTAACACACACACTTGCTCCAAGTAACAAAGACAGACACTGACACTCAGTAACAAAGACATACACTGACACCCAGTGACACAGACACACACTTGCACCAAGTAACAAAGACATACACTGACACCCAGTAACACAGACACACACTTACAGCAAGTAACAAAGACATACATTGACACCCAGGAACACAGATACACACTTGCGCCAAATAACACAGACATGCACTGACACCCAGTAATAAAGACATACACTGACATCCAGTAACACAGACGCACACTTACACAAAGTAACAAAGACATAAACTGACACCCAGTAACACAGACACACAGTGACACCAAGTAGCAAAGACACACACTTACATCAAGTAACAAAGACAAACACTGACACCCAGTAACAAAGACATACACTCACAACCAGTAACAAAGACATACAGTTACACCCAGTAGCACAGACATACACTGACATCCAGTAACACAGACACACACTTACAGCAAGTAAAAAAGACATACACTGACACCCAGTAACATAGACACTCACTGACACCAAGTAACAAAGACATGCATTGACACCCAGTAACAAAGAAATACAGTTACACCCAGTCACACAGACATACACTGACACCAAGTTACAAAGACCAACACTGACACCCAATAACACAGACACACACTTACACCAAGTAACAAAGACAGACACTGACACCCAGTAACAAAGACACACACTGACACCCAGTAACAAAGACACACAATTACACCAAGTAACAAAGACATACACTGACATCCAGTAACACAGACACACACTTACACCAAGTAACAAAGACATACACTGACACCCAGTAACACATACACACACTGACGCCAAGTAGCAAAGACATGCACTGACACCAAGTAACAAAAGACATACACTGACAACCAGTAACAAAGATATACAATTACACCCAGTAGCACAGACATACACTGACACCCAGTAACACAGACACACACTTACACCAAGTAACAAAGACATACACTGACACCCAGAAACACAGACACACCCTTACATCAAGTAACAAAGACATACACTGACACCCAGTAACATAGACACTCACTGACACCAAGTAACAAAGACACGCACTGACACCCAGTAACAAAGACATACACTGACAACCAGTGACACAGACACACACTTGCACCAAGTAGCAAAGACACGCCGCACTGACACCAAGTAACAAAGACATACACTGACAACCAGTAACAAAGACATACACTTACACCCAGTAACACAGAAATAATCTGACACCCAGTAACCCAGACGCACACTTACACCAAGTAACAAAGACACACACTGACACCCAGTAACAAAGACCAACACTGACACCCAATAACACAGACACACACTTACACCAAGTAACAAAGACAGACACTGACACCCAGGAACAAAGACACACACTGACACCCAGTAACAAAGACACACAATTACACCAAGTAACAAAGACATACACTGACATCCAGTAACACAGACACACACTTACACCAAGTAACAAAGACATACACTGACACCCAGTAACACATACACACACTGACGCCAAGTAGCAAAGACATGCACTGACACCAATTAACAAAAGACAGACACTGACAACCAGTAACAAAGACATACAATTACACCCAGTAGCACAGACATACACTGACACCCAGTAACACAGACACACACTTACACCAAGTAACAAAGAAATACACTGACACCCAGAAAGTCAGACACACCCTTACATCAAGTAACAAAGACATACACTGACACCCAGTAACATAGACACTCACTGACACCAAGTAACAAAGACATGCACTGACACCCAGTAACAAAGACATACACTGACAACCAGTGACACAGACACACACTTGCACCAAGTAGCAAAGACACGCCGCACTGACACCAAGTAACAAAGACATACACTGACAACCAGTAACAAAGACATACACTTACACCCAGTAACACAGAAATAATCTGACACCCAGTAACCCAGACGCACACTTACACCAAGTAACAAAGACACACACTGACACCCAGTAACAAAGACATACACTGACGCCAAGTAACAAAGGCACACACTTACACTAAGTAACAAAGACATACACTGACACCAAGTAACAAAGACATACACTGACACACAGTAACAAAGACATACACTGACACCCAGTGACACAGACACACACTTGCACCAAGTAACAAAGACAGACACTGACACCCAGTAACACAGACACACACTTAAACCAAGTAACAAAGACATACACTGACACCCAGTAACACAGACACACAATTGCACCAAGTAACACAGACATACACTGACACCCAGTAACAAAGACATACACTGACACCCAGTAACACAGACACACACTTGCAACAAGTAACACAGACAGACGCTGACACCCAGTAACACAGACACACACTTACACCAAGTAACAAAGAGATACACTGACATCCAGTAACACAGACACACACTTACACCAAGTAACAAAGACATACACTGACACCTAGTAACACAGACACACACTGACACCAAGTAGCAAAGACACGCACTGACACCAAGTAACAAAGACATACACTGACAACCAGTAACAAAGACATACACTGACATCCAGTAACACAGACACACACTTACACCAAGTAACAAAGACATACACTGACACCTAGTAACACAGACACACACTGACACCAAGTAGCAAAGACACACACTTACACCAAGTAACAAAGACATACACTGACACCCAGTAACCCAGACGCACACATCCACCAAGTAACAAAGACACACACTGACACCAAGTAACAAAGACATACACTTTCACCCAGTAACACAGACATACACTGACACCCAGTAACACAGGCACACATTTACATCAAGTAACAAAGACATACACTGACACCCAGTAACATAGACACACATTGACACCAAGTAACAAAGACATGCACTGACACCAAATAAAACAGACATACACTGACACCCAGTAACACAGACACACACATACACCAAGTAACAAAGACACACACTGACACCCAGTAACAAAAACATACACTGACACCCAGTAACAAAGACATACACTGACACCAAGTAACAAAGGCACACACTTACACCAAGTAACAAAGACATACACTGACACCAAGTAACAAAGACATACACTGACACACAGTAACAAAGACACACACTGACACCCAGTAACACAGACACACACTGACACCAAGTAACAAGGACATACTCTGACACCCAGTAACAAAGACATACACTGACACCGAGTAACACAGACACACACTTACACCAAGTAACAAAGACACACACAGACAACAACAAAGACATACAGTGACACCCAGTAACACAGATAAACACATACACCAAGTAACAAAGACATACACAGACACCCAGTAACACAGACACACACTTGCACTAAGTAACAAAGACAGACACTGACACCCAGTAACAAAGACATACACTGACACCCAGTAACACAGACACACACTTGCACCAAGTAACAAAGACGGACACTGACACCCAGTAACACAGACACACACTTACAACAAGTAACAAAGACACACACTGACACCAAGTAACAAAGACATACACTTACACCCAGTAACACAGACATACACTGACACCAAGTAACAAAGACAGACACTGACGCCCAGTAACAAAGACATACACTGACACCCAGTGACACAGACACACACTTGCACCAAGTAACAAAGACAGACACTGACACCCAGTAACACAGACACACACTTAAACCAAGTAAGAAAGACATGCACTGACACCCAGTAACACAGACACACA
The DNA here is from genome assembly GCF_036365525.1 of Heterodontus francisci. Taxonomy (NCBI): domain Eukaryota; kingdom Metazoa; phylum Chordata; class Chondrichthyes; order Heterodontiformes; family Heterodontidae; genus Heterodontus; species Heterodontus francisci. The sequence goes on from NC_090395.1 coordinate 512,237, forward strand.
CTCACACCAAGTAACAAGGACATACACTGACACCCAGTAACAAAGACATACACTGACACCCAGTAACACAGACACACACTTGCAACAAGTAACACAGACAGACACTGCCACCGAGTAACACAGACACACACTTACACCAAGTAACAAAGAGATACACTGACATCCAGTAACACAGACACACACTTACACCAAGTAACAAAGACATACACTGACACCCAGTAACACAGACACACACTGACACCAAGCAGCAAAGACACGCACTGACACCAAGTAACAAAGACATACACTGACAACCAGTAACAAAGACATACACTTACACACAGTAACACAGACGTAAACTGACACACAGTAACCCAGACGCACACATCCACCAAGTAACAAAGACACACAATGACACCAAGTAACAAAGACATACATTTTCACCCAGTAACACAGACATACACTGACACCCAGTAACACAGACACACATTTACATCAAGTAACAAAGACATACACTGACACCCAGTAACATAGACACACACTGACACCAAGTAACAAAGACATGCACTGACACCAAATAACACAGACATACACTGACACCCAGTAACACAGACACACACTTACACCAAGTAACAAAGACACACACTGACACCCAGTAACAAAGACATACACTGACACCAAGTAACAAAGGCACCCACTTACACCAAGTAACAAAGACATACACTGACACCAAGTAACAAAGACACACACTGACACCCAGTAACACAGACACACACTGACACCAAGTAACAAGGACATACACTGACACCCAGTAACAAAGACATTCACTGACACCCAGTAACACAGACACACACTTACACCAAGTAACAAAGACACACACTGACAACAAGTAACAAAGACATACAGTGACACCCAGTAACACAGAAAAACACATACACCAAGTAACAAAGACATACACAGACACCCAGTAACACAGACACACACTTGCACTAAGTAACAAAGACAGACACTGACACCCAGTAACAAAGACATACACTGAAACCCAGTAACACAGACACACACTTGCACCAAGTAACAAAGACGGACACTGACACCCAGTAACACAGACACACACTTACAACAAGTAACAAAGACATACACTGACACCCAGTAACACAGACACACACTCGCACTAAGTAACACAGACATACACTGACACCCAGTAACAAAGACATACACTGACACCCAGTAACACAGACACACACTTACACGAAGTAACAAAGACATACACTGACACACAGTAACAAAGACACACACTGACACCCAGTAACAAAGACACACAATTACACCAAGTAACAAAGACATACACTGACATCCAGTAACACAGACACACACTTACACCAAGTAACAAAGACATACACTGACACCCAGTAACACATACACACACTGACGCCAAGTAGCAAAGACATGCACTGACACCAAGTAACAAAAGACATACACTGACAACCAGTAACAAAGACATACAATTACACCCAGTAGCACAGACATACACTGACACCCAGTAACACAGACACACACTTACACCAAGTAACAAAGACATACACTGACACCCAGAAACACAGACACACCCTTACATCAAGTAACAAAGACATACACTGACACCCAGTAACATCGCCACTCACTGACACCAAGTAACAAAGACATGCACTGACACCCAGTAACAAAGACATACACTGACAACCAGTGACACAGACACACACTTGCACCAAGTAGCAAAGACACGCCGCACTGACACCAAGTAACAAAGACATACACTGACAACCAGTAACAAAGACATACACTTACACCCAGTAACACAGAAATAATCTGACACCCAGTAACCCAGACGCACACTTCCACCAAGTAACAAAGACACACAATGACACCAAGTAACAAAGACATACACTTACACCCAGTAACACAGACATACACTGACACCAAGTAACAAAGACAGACACTGACGCCCAGTAACAAAGACATACACTGACACCCAGTGACACAGACACACACTTGCACCAAGTAACAAAGACATACACTGACACCCAGTAACACAGACACACAATTGCACCAAGTAACACAGACATACACTGACACCCAGTAACAAAGACATACACTGACACCCAGTAACACAGACACACACTTGCAACAAGTAACACAGACAGACACTGACACCCAGTAACACAGACACATACTTACACCAAGTAACAAAGAGATACACTGACATCCAGTAACACAGACACACACTTACACCAAGTAACAAAGACATACACTGTCACCCAGTAACACAGACACACACTGACTCCAAGCAGCAAAGACACGCACTGACACCAAGTAACAAAGACATACACTGACAACCAGTAACAAAGACATACCCTTACACCCAGTAACACAGACATAAACTGACACCCAGTAACCCAGACGCACACATCCACCAAGTAACAAAGACACACACTGACACCCAGTAACAAAGACATACACTTTCACCCAGTAACACAGACATACACTGACACCCAGTAACACAGACACACACTTACATCAAGTAACAAAGACATACACTGACACCCAGTAACATAGACACACACTGACACCAAGTAACAAAGACATGCACTTACACCAAGTAACAAAGACATACACTGACACACAGTAACAAAGACACACACTGACACCCAGTAACAAAGACACACAGTTACACCAAGTAACAAAGACTTACACTTACACCCAGTTGCACAGACATACACTGACACCCAGTAACACAGACACACACTTACACCAAGTAACAAAGACATACACTGACACCAAGAAACACAGACACACCCTTACATCAAGTAACAAAGACATACACTGACACCCAGTAACATAGACGCTCACTGACACCAAGTAACAAAGACATGCACTGACAACCAGTAACAAAGACATACACCTACACCCAGTAACACAGACATACAATGACACCAAGTAAGAAAGACATGCACTGACACCCAGTAACACAGACACACACTTACACCAAGTAACAAAGACATAGATTGACATCCAGTAAGACAGACACACACATACACCAAGTAACAAAGACCTACACTGACACCCAGTAACACACACACTTGCTCCAAGTAACAAAGACAGACACTGACACCCAGTAACAAAGACATACACTGACACCCAGTGACACAGACACACACTTGCACCAAGTAACAAAGACATACACTGTCACCCAGTAACACAGACACTCACTGACACCAAGCAGCAAAGACACGCACTGACACAAAGTAACAAAGACATACACTGACAACCAGTAACAAAGACATACACTTACACCCAGTAACACAGACATAAACTGACACCCAGTAACCCAGACGCACACATCCACCAAGTAACAAAGACACACACTGACACCAAGTAACAAAGACATACACTTTCACCCAGTAACACAGACATACACTGACACCCAGTAACACAGACACACACTTATATCCAGTAAAATAGACATACACTGACACCCAGTAACATAGACACACACTGACACCAAGTAACAAAGACATGCACTTACACCAAGTAACAAAGACATACACTGACACACAGTAACAAAGACACACACTGACACCCAGTAACAAAGACACACAATTACACCAAGTAACAAAGACTTACACTTACACCCAGTTGCACAGACATACACTGACACCCAGTAACACAGACACACACTTACACCAAGTAACAACGACATACACTGACACCAAGAAACACAGACACACCCTTACATCAAGTAACAAAGACATACACTGACACCCAGTAACATAGACGCTCACTGACACCAAGTAACAAAGACATGCACTGACAACCAGTAACAAAGACATACACTGACACCCAGTAACACAGACACACACTTACATCAAGTAACAAAGACATACACTGACACCCAGTAACATAGACACACACTGACACCAAGTAACAAAGACATGCACTTAGACCAAGTAACAAAGACATACACTGACACCCAGTAACAAAGACACACAGTTACACCAAGTAACAAAGACTTACACTTACACCCAGTTGAACAGACATGCACTGACACCCAGTAACACAGACACACACTTACACCAAGTAACAAAGACATACACTGACACCAAGAAACACAGACACACCCTTACATCAAGTAACAAAGACATACACTGACACCCAGTAACATAGACGCTCACTGACACCAAGTAACAAAGACATGCACTGACAACCAGTAACAAAGACATACACCTACACCCAGTAACACAGACATACAATGACACCAAGTAAGAAAGACATGCACTGACACCCAGTAACACAGACACACACTTACACCAAGTAACAAAGACATAGATTGACACCCAGTAAGACAGACACACACATACACCAAGTAACAAAGACCTACACTGACACCCAGTAACACACACACTTGCTCCAAGTAACAAAGACAGACACTGACACCCAGTAACAAAGACAAACACTGACACCCAGTGACACAGACACACACTTGCACCAAGTAACAAAGACATACACTGTCACCCAGTAACACAGACACTCACTGACACCAAGCAGCAAAGACACGCACTGACACCAAGTAACAAAGACATACACTGACAACCAGTAACAAAGACATACACTTACACCCAGTAACACAGACATAAACTGACACCCAGTAACCCAGACGCACACATCCACCAAGTAACAAAGACACACACTGACACCAAGTAACAAAGACATACACTTTCACCCAGTAACACAGACATACACTGACACCCAGTAACACAGACACACACTTACATCAAGTAACAAAGACATACACTGACACCCAGTAACATAGACACACACTGACACCAAGTAACAAAGACATGCACTTACACCAAGTAACAAAGACATACACTGACATCCAGTAACAAAGACACACACTTACACCAAGTAACAAAGACTTACACTTACACCCAGTTGCACAGACATACACTGACACCCAGTAACACAGACACACACTTACACCAAGTAACAACGACATACACTGACACCAAGAAACACAGACACACCCTTACATCAAGTAACAAAGACATACACTGACACCCAGTAACATAGACGCTCACTGACACCAAGTAACAAAGACATGCACTGACAACCAGTAACAAAGACATACACCTTCACCCAGTAACACAGACATACACTGACACCAAGTAAGAAAGACATGCACTGACACCTAGTAACACAGACACACACTTACACCAAGTAACAAAGACATGGATTGACACCCAGTAAGACAGACACACACATACACCAAGTAACAAAGACCTACACTGACACCCAGTAACACACACACTTGCTCCAAGTAACAAAGACAGACACTGACACCCAGTAACAAAGACATACACTGACACCCAGTGACACAGACACACACTTGCACCAAGTAACAAAGACAGACACTGACACCCAGTAACACAGACACACACTTACACCAAGTAACAAAGACAAACATTGACACCCAGGAACACAGATACACATTTGCACCAAATAACACAGACATAAACTGACACCCAGTAATAAAGACATACACTGACACCCAGTAACAAAGACATACACTGACACCCAGTGACACAGACACACACTTGCACCAAGTAACAAAGACACACACTGACACCCAGTAACACAGACACACACTTACACCAAGTAACAAAGACAGACACTGACACCCAGTAACACAGACACACACTTACATCAAGTAACAAAGACATACACTGACACCCAGTAACAAAGACATACACTCACAACCAGTAACAAAGACATACAGTTACACCCAGTAGCACAGACATACACTGACATCCAGTAACACAGACACACACTTACAGCAAGTAAAAAAGACATACACTGACACCCAGAAACACAGACACACACTGACACCCAGTAACATAGACATACAGTTACACCCAGTCACACAGACATACACTGACACCAAGTTACAAAGACCAACAATGTCACCCAATAACACAGACACACCCTTACACCAAGTAACAAAGACAGGCACTGACACCCAGTAACAAAGACACACACTGACACCCAGTAACAAAGACACACAATTACACCAAGTAACAAAGACATACACTGACATCCAGTAACACAGACACACACTTACACCAAGTAACAAAGACATACACTGACACCCAGTAACACATACACACACTGACGCCAAGTAGCAAAGACATGCACTGACACCAAGTAACAAAAGACATACACTGACAACCAGTAACAAAGACATGCAATTACACCCAGTAGCACAGACATACACTGACACCCAGTAACACAGACACACACTTACACCAAGTAACAAAGACATACACTGACACCCAGAAACACAGACACACCCTGACATCAAGTAACAAAGACATACACTGACACCCAGTAACATAGACACTCACTGACACCAAGTATCAAAGACATGCACTGACACCCAGTAACAAAGACATACACTGACAACCAGTGGCACAGACACACACTTGCACCAAGTAGCAAAGACACGCCGCACTGACACCAAGTAACAAAGACATACACTGACAACCAGTAACAAAGACATACACTTACACCCAGTAACACAGAAATAATCTGACACCCAGTAACCCAGACGCACACTTCCACCAAGTAACAAAGACACACACTGACACCAAGTAACAAAGACATACACTTACACCCAGTAACACAGACATACACTGACACCAAGTAACAAAGACAGACACTGACGCCCAGTAACAAAGACATACACTGACACCCAGTGACACAGACACACACTTGCACCAAGTAACAAAGACAGACACTGACACCCAGTAACACAGACACACACTTAAACCAAGTATCAAAGACATACACTGACACCCAGTAACACAGACACACAATTGCACCAAGTAACACAGACATACACTGACACCCAGTAACAAAGACATACACTGACACCCAGTAACACAGACACACACTTGCAACAAGTAACACAGACAGACACTGACACCCAGTAACACAGACACATACTTACACCAAGTAACAAAGAGATACACTGACATCCAGTAACACAGACACACACTTACACCAAGTAACAAAGACATACACTGACACCCAGTAACACAGACACACACTGACACCAAGCAGCAAAGACACGCACTGACACCAAGTAACAAAGACATACACTGTCAACCAGTAACAAAGACATACAATTACACCCAGTAACACAGTCATAAACTGACACCCAGTAAACCAGACGCACACATCCACCAAGTAACAAAGACACACACTGACACCAAGTAACAAAGACATACACTTTCACCCATTAACACAGACATACACTGACACCCAGTAACACAGACACACACTTACATCAAGTAACTAAGACATACACTGACACCCAGTAACATAGACACACACTGACACCAAGTAACAAAGACATGCACTGACACCAAATAACAAAGACATACACTTACACCAGCTAACACAGACATACACTGACACCCAGTAACACAGACACACACTTACACCAAGTAACAAAGACACACACTGTCCCCCAGTAACAAAGACATACACTGACACCCAGTAACAAAGACATACACTGACACCAAGTAACAAAGACATACACTGACACCCAGTAACAAAGACACACACTGACACCCAGTAACAAAGACACACAATTACACCAAGTAACAAAGACTTACACTTACACCCAGTTGCACAGAAATACACTGACACCCAGTAACACAGACACACACTTACACCAAGTAACAAAGACATACACTGACACCAAGAAACACAGACACACACTTACTTCAAGTAACAAAGACATACACTGACACCCAGTAACATAGACGCTCACTGACACCAAGTAACAAAGACATGCACTGACACCCAGTAACAAAGACATACACCTACACCCAGTAACACAGACATACACTGACACCAAGTAAGAAAGACATGCACTGACACCCAGTAACACAGACACACACTTACACCAAGTAACAAAGACATACATTGACACCCAGTAAGACAGACACACACATACACCAAGTAACAAAGACCTACACTGACACCCAGTAACACACACACTTGCTCCAAGTAACAAAGACAGACACTGACACCCAGTAACACAGACAAACACTTACACCAAGTAACAAAGACATACATTGACACCCAGGAACACAGATACACACTTGCACCAAATAACACAGACATACACTGACACCCAGTAACAAAGACATACACTGACACCCAGTAACACAGACACACACTTGCAACAGGGAACAAAGACAGACACTGACACCCAGTAACACAGACACACAATTACACCAAGTAATATAGACATACACTGACATCCAGTAACACAGCCGCACACTTACACCAAGTAACAAAGACATAAACTGACACCCAGTAACACAGACACACAGTGACACCAAGTAGCAAAGACACACACTTACATCAAGTAACAAAGACATACACTGACACCCAGTAACAAAGACATACACTCACAACCAGTAACAAAGACATACAGTTACACCCAGTAGCACAGACATACACTGACATCCAGTAACACAGACACACACTTACAGCAAGTAAAAAAGACATACACTGACACCCAGAAACACAGACACACACTGACACCCAGTAACATAGACACTCACTGACACCAAGTAACAAAGACATGCATTGACACCCAGTAACAAAGACATACAGTTACACCCAGTCACACAGACATACACTGACACCAAGTTACAAAGACCAACACTGACACCCAATAACACAGACACACACTTACACCAAGTAACAAAGACATACACTGACACACAGTAACAAAGGCACACACTGACACCCAGTAACAAAGACATACACTTGCACCAAGTAACAAAGACAGACACTGACACCCAGTAACACAGACACACACTTACACCAACTAACACAGACATGCACTGACACCCAGTAACACAGACATACACTGACACTCAGTAACACAGAAACATACTGACACCAAGGAACAAAGACACACACTGGTACCCAGTAACAAAGAAATACACTGACACCCAGTAACTAAGACATACACTGACACCCAGTAACAAAGACATACACTGATACCCAGTAACACAGACATACACTGACACCAAGTAACAAAGACATACACAGACACCAAGTAATGCAGACATACACTGACACCAAGTAACAAAGTCACACACTGACACCAAGTAACAAAGACATACACTGACACCCAGTAACACAGACATACACTGACACCAAGTAACAAAGACATCCACTGAAACCAAGTAACACAGACACGCACTGACACCCAGTAGCAAAGACATACACTTCCACCCAGTAACACAGACATGCACTGACACCTAGTAACACAGACATACATTTACACCAAGTAACAAAGACAGACAATGACGCCCAGTAACACAGACACACACTTACACCAAGTAACAAGGACACACACTGACACGCAGTAACAAAGACATACACTTACACCAATTAACAAAGACATACACTGACACCAAATAACAAAGACATACTCTGACACCCAGTAACAAAGACACACACTTACACCAAGTTACACAGACATACACTGACACCCAGTAACACAGACACACACTTACACCAATTAACAAAGACATACACTGCCACCCACTAACACAGACACACACTGACACCAAGTAACAAAGACATGCACTGACACCTAATAACAAAGACATACACTTACACCAAGTAACAAAGACACACACTTACACCAAATAACAAAGACATACACTGACACCAAGTAACAAAGACATACACTGACACAAAGTAACAAAGACACACACTGACACCCAGCAACACAGACACACACTGACACCCAGTAACACAGACACACACTGACACCAAGTAACAGGGACATACACTGACACCCAGTAACAAAGACATACACTGACACCCAGTTGCACAGACACACACTTACACCAAGTAACAAAGACATACACTGACACCCAGTAACAAAGACAGACACTGAAACACAGTAACTCAGACACACACATACACCAAGTAACAAAGGCATACACTGACACCCAGTAACACAGACACACACTTGCACTCAGTAGCAAAGAAAGACACTGACACCCAGGAACAAATACATACACTGACACCAAGTAACACAGACACACACTTGCACCAAGTAACAAAGACGGACACTGACACCCAGTAACACAGTCACACACTTATAACAAGTAACAAAGACATACACTGACACCCAGTGACATAGACACACACTGACACCAAGTAACAAGGACATACACTGACACACAGTAACAAAGACACACACTGACACCCAGTGACACAGACACACACTGACACCAAGTAACAAGGACATACACTGACACCCAGTAACAAAGACATACACTGACACCCAGTAACACAGACACACACTTACACCAAGTAACAAAGACACACACTGACACCCAGTAACAAAGACATACACTTGCACAAAGTAACAAAGACAGACACTGACACCCAGTAACATAGACACACACTTACACCAAGTAACAAAGACATACACTGACACCCAGTAACAAAGACATACACTGACACCCAGTAACACAGACACACACTTGCACCAAGTAACAAAGACGGACACTGACACCCAGTAACACAGACACACACTTACAACAAGTAACAAAGACAGTCACAGACACCCACTATCACAGACACACACTTGCACCAAGTACCAAAGACAGTCACAGACACCCAGTATCACAGACACACACTACCACAAGTAACAAAGACATACACTGACATCCAGTAACACAGACACACACTTACACCTAGTAACAAAGACACACACTGACACCCAGTAACACATACACACAATGACGCCAAGTAGCAAAGACATGCACTGACACCAAGGAACAAAGACATACACTGACAACCAGTAACAAAGACATACACTTACACCCAGTAACACAGACATACACTGACACTCAGTAACACAGACACACACTTACACCAAGTAGCAAAGACTTACACTGACACCCAGAAAGACAGACACACACTTACATCAAGAAACAGAGACATACACTGACACCCAGTAACATAGACACTCACTGACACCAAGTAACAAAGACATACACTGACACCGAGTAACAAAGACGTACACTGATACCCAGTAACACAGACATACACTGACACCAAGTAACAAAGACATAAACTGACACCCAGTAACAAAGGCATACACTGACACCCAGTAACACAGACTCACACTTACACCAAGTAACAAAGACACACACTGACACCCAGTAACAAAGACATACACTTGCACAAAGTAACAAAGACAGACACTGACACCCAGTAACATAGACACACACTTACACCAAGTAACAAAGACATACACTGACACCCAGTAACACAGACACACACTTACACCAAGTAACAAAGACATGCACTGACACCCAGTAACAAAGACATACACTTACACCCAGTAACACAGACATACACTGACACTCAGTAACAAAGACATATACTGACACCCAGTAACACAGACACACACTTGCACCAAGTAACAAAGACGGACACTGACACCCAGTAACACAGACACACACTTACAAAAAGTAACAAAGACATACACTGACACCCAGTAACACAGACACACACTTGCACCAAGTAACACAGACATACACTGACACCCAGTAACAAAGTCATACACTGACACCAAGTATCACAGACACACACTTGCACCAACTAACAAAGACAGTCACAGACACCCAGTATCACAGACACACACTTACACCAAGTAACAAAGACATACACTGACATCCAGTAACACAGACACACACTTACACCAAGTAACAAAGACACACACTGACACCCAGTAACACATACACACACTGACGCCAAGTAGCAAAGACATGCACTGACACCAAGTAATAAAGACATACACTGAAAACCAGTAACAAAGACATACACTTACACCCAGTAACACAGACATACACTGACACACAGTAACACAGACACACACTTACACCAAGTAACAAAGACTTACACTGACACCCAGAAACACAGACACACACTTACATCAAGTAACAAAGACATACACTGACACCCAGTAACATAGACACTCACTGACACCAAGTAACAAAGACATGCACTGACACCCAGTAACAAAGACATACACATACACCCAGTAACACAGACATACACTGACACCAAGTAAGAAAGACATGCACTGACACCCAGTAACACAGACACACACTCACACCAAGTAACAAGGACATATACTGACAACCAGTAACAAAGACATACACTGACACCCAGTAACACAGACACACACTGACACCAAGTAACAAAAACACGCACTGACACCCAGTAACAAAGACATACATTTACACCCAGTAACACAGACATACACTGACACCAAATAACACAGACATACACTTTCACCAAGTAACAAAGACATACACTGACACCCAGTAACATAGACGCACCCAGTTACAGTTACACCCAGTCACACAGACATACACTGACACCCAGTAACACAGACACACACTTGCACCAAGTAACAAATACATACACTGACACCCAGTAACACAAACACACACTTACACCCAGTAACAAAGACACACACTGACACCCAGTAACACAGACACACACTGACACCAGGTAACAAAGACACACACTTACACCAACTAACACAGACATGCACTGACACCCAGTAACACAGACATACACTGACACCAAGTAACACAGACACACACTGACACCAAGTAACAAAGACATGCACTGACACCTAATAACAAAGACATACACTTACACCAAGTAACACAGACATACACTGACACCCAGTAACACAGACACACACTTACACCAAGTAACACAGACATACACTGACACCCAGTAACACAGACACACACTTACACCAATTAACAAAGACATACACTGCCACCCACTAACACAGACACACACTGACACCAAGTAACAAAGACATGCACTGACACCCAGTAACAAAGACATACACATACACCCAGTAACACAGACATACACTGACACCAAGTAAGAAAGACATGCACTGACACCCAGTAACACAGACACACACTTACACCAAGTAACAAAGACATACATTGACACCCAGTAAGACAGACACACACATACACCAAGTAACAAAGACCTACACTGACACCCAGTAACACACACACTTGCTCCAAGTAACAAAGACAGACACTGACACCCAGTAACACAGACAAACACTTACACCAAGTAACAAAGACATACATTGACACCCAGGAACACAGATACACACTTGCACCAAATAACACAGACATACACTGACACCCAGTAACAAAGACATACACTGACACCCAGTAACACAGACACACACTTGCAACAGGGAACAAAGACAGACACTGACACCCAGTAACACAGACACACAATTACACCAAGTAATATAGACATACACTGACATCCAGTAACACAGACGCACACTTACACCAAGTAACAAAGACATAAACTGACACCCAGTAACACAGACACACAGTGACACCAAGTAGCAAAGACACACACTTACATCAAGTAACAAAGACATACACTGACACCCAGTAACAAAGACATACACTCACAACCAGTAACAAAGACATACAGTTACACCCAGTAGCACAGACATACACTGACATCCAGTAACACAGACACACACTTACAGCAAGTAAAAAAGACATACACTGACACCCAGAAACACAGACACACACTGACACCCAGTAACATAGACACTCACTGACACCAAGTAACAAAGACATGCATTGACACCCAGTAACAAAGACATACAGTTACACCCAGTCACACAGACATACACTGACACCAAGTTACAAAGACCAACACTGACACCCAATAACACAGACACACACTTACACCAAGTAACAAAGACATACACTGACACACAGTAACAAAGGCACACACTGACACCCAGTAACAAAGACATACACTTGCACCAAGTAACAAAGACAGACACTGACACCCAGTAACACAGACACACACTTACACCAACTAACACAGACATGCACTGACACCCAGTAACACAGACATACACTGACACTCAGTAACACAGAAACATACTGACACCAAGGAACAAAGACACACACTGGTACCCAGTAACAAAGAAATACACTGACACCCAGTAACTAAGACATACACTGACACCCAGTAACAAAGACATACACTGATACCCAGTAACACAGACATACACTGACACCAAGTAACAAAGACATACACAGACACCAAGTAATGCAGACATACACTGACACCAAGTAACAAAGTCACACACTGACACCAAGTAACAAAGACATACACTGACACCCAGTAACACAGACATACACTGACACCAAGTAACAAAGACATCCACTGAAACCAAGTAACACAGACACGCACTGACACCCAGTAGCAAAGACATACACTTCCACCCAGTAACACAGACATGCACTGACACCTAGTAACACAGACATACATTTACACCAAGTAACAAAGACAGACAATGACGCCCAGTAACACAGACACACACTTACACCAAGTAACAAGGACACACACTGACACGCAGTAACAAAGACATACACTTACACCAATTAACAAAGACATACACTGACACCAAATAACAAAGACATACTCTGACACCCAGTAACAAAGACACACACTTACACCAAGTTACACAGACATACACTGACACCCAGTAACACAGACACACACTTACACCAATTAACAAAGACATACACTGCCACCCACTAACACAGACACACACTGACACCAAGTAACAAAGACATGCACTGACACCTAATAACAAAGACATACACTTACACCAAGTAACACAGACATACACTGACACCCAGTAACACAGACACACACGTACACCAAGTAACACAGACATACACTGACACCCAGTAACACAGGCACACACTGACACCAAGTAACAAAGACACACACTTACACCAAATAACAAAGACATACACTGACACCAAGTAACAAAGACATACACTGACACAAAGTAACAAAGACACACACTGACACCCAGTAACACAGACACACACTGACACCCAGTAACACAGACACACACTGACACCAAGTAACAAGGACATACACTGACACCCAGTAACAAAGACATACACTGACACCCAGTTGCACAGACACACACTTACACCAAGTAACAAAGACATACACTGACACCCAGTAACAAAGACATACACTGACACCCAGTAACTCAGACACACACATACACCAAGTAACAAAGGCATACACTGACACCCAGTAACACAGACACACACTTGCACTCAGTAGCAAAGACAGACACTGACACCCAGGAACAAATACATACACTGACACCAAGTAACACAGACACACACTTGCACCAAGTAACAAAGACGGACACTGACACCCAGCAACACAGTCACACACTTATAACAAGTAACAAAGACATACACTGACACCCAGTGACATAGACACACACTGACACCAAGTAACAAGGACATACACTGACACACAGTAACAAAGACACACACTGACACCCAGTGACACAGACACACACTGACACCAAGTAACAAGGACATACACTGACACCCAGTAACAAAGACATACACTGACACCCAGTAACACAGACACACACTTACACCAAGTAACAAAGACACACACTGACACCCAGTAACAAAGACATACACTTGCACAAAGTAACAAAGACAGACACTGACACCCAGTAACATAGACACACACTTACACCAAGTAACAAAGACATACACTGACACCCAGTAACAAAGACATACACTGACACCCAGTAACACAGACACACACTTGCACCAAGTAACAAAGACGGACACTGACACCCAGTAACACAGACACACACTTACAACAAGTAACAAAGACAGTCACAGACACCCACTATCACAGACACACACTTGCACCAAGTACCAAAGACAGTCACAGACACCCAGTATCACAGACACACACTACCACAAGTAACAAAGACATACACTGACATCCAGTAACACAGACACACACTTACACCTAGTAACAAAGACACACACTGACACCCAGTAACACATACACACAATGACGCCAAGTAGCAAAGACATGCACTGACACCAAGGAACAAAGACATACACTGAGAACCAGTAACAAAGACATACACTTACACCCAGTAACACAGACATACACTGACACCCAGAAAGACAGACACACACTTACATCAAGAAACAGAGACATACACTGACACCCAGTAACATAGACACTCACTGACACCAAGTAACAAAGACATACACTGACACCGAGTAACAAAGACGTACACTGATACCCAGTAACACAGACATACACTGACACCAAGTAACAAAGACATACACTGACACCCAGTAACAAAGGCATACACTGACACCCAGTAACACAGACTCACACTTACACCAAGTAACAAAGACACACACTGACACCCAGTAACAAAGACATACACTTGCACAAAGTAACAAAGACAGACACTGACACCCAGTAACATAGACACACACTTACACCAAGTAACAAAGACATACACTGACACCCAGTAACACAGACACACACTTTCACCAAGTAACAAAGACATGCACTGACACCCAGTAACAAAGACATACACTTACACCCAGTAACACAGACATACACTGACACTCAGTAACAAAGACATATACTGACACCCAGTAACACAGACACACACTTGCACCAAGTAACAAAGACGGACACTGACACCCAGTAACAAAGACACACACTTACAAAAAGTAACAAAGACATACACTGACACCCAGTAACACAGACACACACTTGCACCAAGTAACACAGACATACACTGACACCCAGTAACAAAGTCATACACTGACACCAAGTATCACAGACACACACTTGCACCAACTAACAAAGACAGTCACAGACACCCAGTATCACAGACAAACACTTACACCAAGTAACAAAGACATACACTGACATCCAGTAACACAGACACACACTTACACCAAGTAACAAAGACACACACTGACACCCAGTAACACATACACACACTGACGCCAAGTAGCAAAGACATGCACTGACACCAAGTAATAAAGACATACACTGAAAACCAGTAACAAAGACATACACTTACACCCAGTAACACAGACATACACTGACACACAGTAACACAGACACACACTTACACCAAGTAACAAAGACTTACACTGACACCCAGAAACACAGACACACACTTACATCAAGTAACAAAGACATACACTGACACCCAGTAACATAGACACTCACTGACACCAAGTAACAAAGACATGCACTGACACCCAGTAACAAAGACATACACATACACCCAGTAACACAGACATACACTGACACCAAGTAAGAAAGACATGCACTGACACCCAGTAACACAGACACACACTCACACCAAGGAACAAGGACATATACTGACACCCAGTAACAAAGACATACACTGACACCCAGTAACACAGACACACACTGACACCAAGTAACAAAAACACGCACTGACACCCAGTAACAAAGACATACATTTACACCCAGTAACACAGACATACACTGACACCAAATAACACAGACATACACTTTCACCAAGTAACAAAGACATACACTGACACCCAGTAACATAGACGCACCCAGTTACAGTTACACCCAGTCACACAGACATACACTGACACCCAGTAACACAGACACACACTTGCACCAAGTAACAAATACATACATTGACACCCAGTAACACAAACACACACTTACACCCAGTAACAAAGACACACACTGACACCCAGTAACACAGACACACACTGACACCAGGTAACAAAGACACACACTTACACCAACTAACACAGACATGCACTGACACCCAGTAACACAGACATACACTGACACCAAGTAACACAGACACACACTGACACCAAGTAACAAAGACATACACTGACACCAAGTTACAAAGACATACACTGACACCCAGTAACACAGACATACACTGACACCAAGTAACAAAGACACACACTGTCACCCAGTAACACAGACATACACTGACACCCAGTAACACAGACATACACTGACACCAAGTAACAAAGACATACACTGACACCAAGTAACACAGACATACACTGACACCCAGTAACAAAGACATACACTGACACCAAGTAACAAAGACATACACTGACACCCAGTAACACAGACATACACTGGCACCAAGTAACAAAGACATACACTGACACCCAGTAACAAAGACATACACTGACACCGAGTAACAAAGACGTACACTGATACCCAGTAACACAGACATACACTGACACCAAGTAACAAAGACATACACTGGCACCATGTAACAAATACATACACTGACACCCAATAACACAGACATACACTGACACCAAGTAACAAAGACATACACTGACACCCAGTAACACAGACATATACTGACACCAAGTAACAAAGACATACACTGACACCGAGAAACAAAGACATACACTGATACCCAGTAACACAGACATACACTGACACCAAGTAACAAAGACATACACTGACACCCAGTAACAAAGACATACACTGACACCCAGTAACACAGACATACACTGACACCAAGTAACAAAGACATACACTGACACCAAGTAACAAAGACATACACTGTTCCCCAATAACACAGACACACACTGACACCAAGTAACAAAGACATACACTGACACGAAGTAACAAAGACACACACTTACACCCAGTAACACAGACATACACTGACACCAAGTAAAAAAGACATACACTGACACCCAGTAACATAGACACTCACTGACACCAAGTAACAAAGACATGCACTGACACCCAGTAACAAAGACATACACATACACCCAGTAACACAGACATACACTGACACCAAGTAAGAAAGACATGCACTGACACCCAGTAACACAGACACACACTCACACCAAGTAACAAGGACATACACTGACACCCAGTAACAAAGACATACACTGACACCCAGTAACACAGACACACACTTACACCAAGTAACAAGGACACACACTGACACCCAGTAACAAAGACATACAGTTGCACCAAGTAACAAAGACAGATAGTGACACCCAGTAACACAGACACACACTTACACCAAGTAACAAAGACATACACTGACACCCAGTAACACAGACACACACTTACAACAAGTAACAAAGACAGTCACAGACACCCAGTATCACAGACACACACTTGCACCAAGTAACAAAGACAGTCACAGACACCCAGTATCACAGACACACACTTACACCAAGTAACAAAGACATACACTGACATACAGTAACACAGACACACACTTACACCAAGTAACAAAGACACACACTGACACCCAGTAACACATACACACAATGACGACAAGTAGCAAAGACATGCACTGACACCAAGGAACAAAGACATACACTGACAACCAGTAACAAAGACATACACTTACACCCAGTAACACAGACATACACTGACACCCAGTAACACAGACACACACTTACACCAAGTAACAAAGACTTACACTGACACCCAGAAAGACAGACACACACTTACATCAAGTAACAGAGACATACACTGACACCCAGTAACATAGACACTCACTGACACCAAGTAACAAAGACATACACTGACACCGAGTAACAAAGACGTACACTGATACCCAGTAACACAGACATCCACTGACACCAAGTAACAAAGGCAGACACTGACACCCAGTAACAAAGACATACACTGACACCCAGTAACAAAGACACACACTGACACCCAGTAACAAAGACATACACTTGCACAAAGTAACAAACACAGACACTGACACCCAGTAACATAGACACACACTTACACCAAGTAACAAAGACATACACTGACACCCAGTAACACAGACACACAGTTACACCAAGTAACAAAGACATGCACTGACACCCAGGAACAAAGACATACACTTACACCCAGTAACACAGACATACACTGACACTCAGTAACAAAGACATACACTGACACCCAGTAACACAGACACACACTTGCACCCAGTAACACAGACACACACTGACACCCAGTAACACAGACACACACTTACAACAAGTAACAAAGACATACACTGACACCCAGTAACACAGACACACACTTGCACCAAGTAACACAGACATACACTGACACCCAGTAACAAAGTCATACACTGACACCAAGTATCACAGACACACATTTGCACCAAGTAACAAAGACAGTCACAGACACCCAGTACCACAGACACACACTTACACCAAGTAACAAAGACATACACTGACATCCAGTAACACAGACACACACTTACACCAAGTAGCAAAGACATGCACTGACACCAAGTAACAAAGACATATACTGAAAACCAGTAACAAAGACATACACTTACACCCAGTAACACAGACATACACTGACACCCAGTAACACAGACACACACTTACACCAAGTAACAAAGACTTACACTGACACCCAGAAACACAGACACACACTTCCATCAAGTAACAAAGACATACACTGACACCCAGTAACATAGACACTCACTGACACCAAGTAACAAAGACATGCACTGACACCCAGTAACAAAGACATACACATACACCCAGTAACACAGACATACACTGACACCAAGTAAGGAAGACATGCACTGACACCCAGTAACACAGACACACACTCACACCAAGTAACAAGGACATACACTGACACCCAGTAACAAAGACATACACTGACACCCAGTAACACAGACACACACTTACACCAAGTAACAAAGACACACACTGACACCCAGTAACAAAGACATACACTTGCACCAAGTAACAAAGACAGATACTGACACCCAGTAACACAGACACACACTTACACCAAGTAACAAAGACATACACTGACACCCAGTAACACAGACACACACTTACACCAAGTAACAAAGATATACACTGACACCCAGTAACACAGACACACACTGACACCAAGTAACAAAAACACGCACTGACACCCAGTAACAAAGACATACATTTACACCCAGTGACACAGACATACACTGACACCAAATAACACAGACATACACTTACACCAAGTAACAAAGACATACACTGACACCCAGTAACATGGACGCACACTTAACCAAGTAGCAAAGACACACACTGACACCAAGTAACAAAGACATACACTTACACCCAGTAACAAAGACATACACTGACACCCAGTAACACAGACACACACTTACACCCAGTAACAAAGACACACACTGACACCCAGTAACACAGAGACACACTGACACCAAGTAACAAAGACACACACTTACACCAACTAACACAGACATGCACTGACACCCAGTAACACAGACATACACTGACACCAAGTAACACAGACACACACTGACACCAAGTAACAAAGACATACACTGACACCAAGTAACAAAGACATACACTGACACCCAGTAACACAGACATACACTGACACCAAGTAACAAAGACTTACACTGACACCCAGAAACACAGACACACACTTCCATCAAGTAACAAAGACATACACTGACACCAAGTAACAAAGACATACACTGACACCAAGTAACACAGACATACACTGACACCCAGTAACAAAGACATACACTGACACCAAGTAACAAAGACATACACTGACACCCAGTAACACAGACATACACTGGCACCAAGTAACAAAGACATACACTGACACCCAGTAACAAAGAGAGACAGTGACTCCGAGTAACAAAGACGTACTCTGATACCCAGTAAAACAGACATACACTGACACCAAGTAACAAAGACATACACTGACACCCAGTAACAAAGATATACACTGACACCCAATAACACAGACATACACTGACACCAAGTAACAAAGACATACACTGACACCCAGTAACACCGACATACACTGACACCAAGTAACAAAGACATACACTGACACCCAGTAACACAGACATACACTGACACCAAGTAACAAAGACATACACTGACACCGAGAAACAAAGACATACACTGATACCCAGTAACACAGACATAGACTGACACCAAGTAACAAAGACATACACTGACACCCAGTAACAAAGACATACACTGACACCCAGTATCACAGACATACACTGACACCAAGTAACAAAGACATACACTGACACCCAGTAACAAAGACATACACTGTTCCCCAATAACACAGACACACACTGACACCAAGTAACAAAGACATACACTGACACCAAGTAACAAAGACATACACTTACACCCAGTAACACAGACATACACTGACACCCAGTAACAAAGACATACACTTACACCAAGTAACAAAGACATACACTGACACCAAGTAACAAAGACATACACTGACACCCAGTAACACGGACACACACTGACATCTAGTAACACAGAGACACACTGACACCCAGTAAGAAACACACACTGACATCCAGTACCACAGAAACACACTGACACCAAGTAACACGGACACACACTGGCACCCAGGAACACCGACACACACTGACACCCAGTATCACAGACACACACTGACACCCAGTAACACGGACATGCACTGACATCCAGTACCACAGACACACACTGACACCCAGTAACACGGACACAAACTGACACCCAGGAACACAGACACACACTGACACCCAGTATCACAGACACCCACTGACACCCAGTAACACATACACACACTGACACCCACTATCACAGACATGCACGCATACACAGTAACAATTACACACACTGACACCCACTTACACAAACAGAAACACACTGACATCCAGTAGCACAGACACAATCTGACACCAAGTAACATAAACAGACACACACTGACACCCAGTAACACAGAAACACACTGACACCCAGTAACACAAACAGAAACACACTGACACCCAGCAGCACAGACACAAACTACACCAAATAACATAAACAGACACACTCTGACACCCAGGAGCACAGACACACACTGACACCAAATAACATAAACAGACACACACTGAAACCCAGTAACACAAACACTGTGGCACCCAGTAACATAAACACACCTGACACCCAGTACAACAGACGCACACTGACACCCAGGAACACAGACAAACACTGACATCCAGTACCACAGACACACACTAACACCCAGTAACACAGACACACACTGACATCCAGTACCACAGACACACACTGACACCCAGTAACACGGACACACACTGACACCCAGGAACTCAGACACACACTGACACCCACTATCACAGACATACACTCAAACACAGTAACAATTACACACACTTACACCCACGTACACAAACAGAAACACACTGACATCCAGTAGCACAGACACACACTGACACCACGTAATGTAAACAGACACACACTGACACCCACTAACACCAACAGACACACACTGACACCCAGTAACACAGACACATACTGACACCCAGGAATACAGAAAAACACTGACACCCAGTACCAAAGACACACACTGACACCCAGTAACACACACACACCTGACACCCAGTATCATTGACACACACTGACACCCAGTAACACAGACACACACTGACACCCAAGAACACAGACACACATTGACACCCACTATCACAGACACTATCACAGACACAGTACACTGACACACACTGACACCCGGGAACACAATCAATCACAGACGGACAACCCATATCATAGAAACGCACTGACAGCCGGTATCACAGGATCACACTGACTCCCAAGACACTGATCCACACTGATACCCAGTGTCACAGAGACATACTTACACCAAGTAACACAAACAGATACACACAGATACCCAGTAACACAGACACATAGTGACACCAAGTGACATAAGGAGACCGACACTGACACCCAATAACATATACAGACACACACTGACACCCAGTAACACAGACACACACTTGCACCAAGTAACAAAGACAGTCACAGACACCCAGTATCACAGACACACACTTACACCAAGTAACAAAGACATACACTGACATCCAGTAACACAGACACACACTTACACCAAGTAACAAAGACACACACTGACACCCAGTAACACATACACACACTGACGCCAAGTAGCAAAGACATGCACTGACACCAAGTAACAAAGACATACACTGAAAACCAGTAACAAAGACATACACTTACACCCAGTAACACAGACATACACTGACACCCAGTAACACAGACACACACTTACACCAAGTAACAAAGACTTACACTGACACCCAGAAACACAGACACACACTTACATCAAGCAACAAAGACATACACTGACACCCAGTAACATAGACACTCACTGACACCAAGTAACAAAGACATGAACTGAAACCCAGTAACAAAGACATACACATACACCCAGTAACACAGACATACACTGACACCAAGTAAGAAAGACATGCACTGACACCCAGTAACACAGACACACACTCACACCAAGTAACAAGGACATACACTGAAACCCAGTAACAAAGACATACACTGACACCCAGTAACACAGACACACACTTACACCAAGTGACAAAGACACACACTGACACCCAGTAACAAAGACATACACTTGCACCAAGTAACAAAGACAGATACTGACACCCAGTAACACAGACAGACACTTACACCAAGTAACAAAGACATACACTGACATCCAGTAACACAGACACACACTTACACCAAGTAACAAAGACATACACTGACACCCAGTAACACAGACACACACTGACACCAAGTAACAAAAACACGCACTGACACCCAGTAACAAAGACATACATTTACACCCAGTAACACAGACATACACTGACACCCAATAACACAGACATACACTTACACCATGTAACAAAGACATACACTGACACCCAGTAACACAGACGCACACTTACACCAAGTAACAAAGACACACACTGACACCAAGTAACAAAGACATACACTTACACCCAGTAACACAGACATACAGTTACACCCAGTCACACAGACATACACTGACACCAAGTAACAAAGACACACACTGACACCCAGTAACACAGACACACACTTACACCAAGTAACAAAGACATACACTGACACCCAGTAACAAAGACACACACTGACACCCAGTAACACAGACACACACTGACACCAAGTAACAAATACATATACTGACACCCAGTAACAAAGACATACACTGACACCCAGTAACACAGACACAAACTTACACCCAGTAACAAAGACACACACTGACACCCAGTAACACAGACACACACTGACACCAAGTAACAAAGACACACACTTACACCAACTAACACAGACATGCACTGACACCCTGTAACACAGACATACACTGACACCAAGTAACACAGACACACACTGACACCAAGTAACAAAGACATACACTGACACAAAGTAACAAAGACATACACTGACACCCAGTAACACAGACATACACAGACACCAAGTAACAAAGACACACAGTGACACCCAGTAATACAGACATACACTGACACCCAGTAACACAGACATACACTGACACCAAGTAACAAAGACATACACTGACACCAAGTAACACAGACATACACTGACACCCAGTAACAAAGACATACACTGACACCAAGTAACAAAGACATACACTGACACCCAGTAACACCGACATACACTGGCACCAAGTAACAAAGACATACACTGACACCCAGTAACACAGACATACACTGACACCCAGTAACACAGACATACACTTACACCAAGAAAAAAAGACATACACTGACACCCAGTAACACAGACGCACACTTACACCAAGTAACAAAGACACACACTGACACCAAGTAACAAAGACACACACTGACACCCAGTAACACAGACACACACTGACACCAAGTAACAAATACATACACTGACACCCAGTAACAAAGACATACACTGACACCCAGTATCACAGACACAAACTTACACCCAGTAACAAAGACACACACTGACACCCAGTAACACAGACACACACTGACACCAAGTAACAAAGACACACACTTACACCAACTAACACAGACATGCACTGACACCCAGTAACACAGACATACACTGACACCAAGTAACACAGACACACACTGATACCAAGTAACAAAGACATACACTGACACCAAGTAACAAAGACATACACTGACACCCAGTAACACAGACATACACTGACACCCAGTAACAAAGACATACACTGACACCAAGTAACAAAGACATACACTGACACCCAGTAACACAGACATACACTGGCACCAAGTAACAAAGACATACACTGACACCCAGTATCACAGACATACACTGACACCAAGTAACAAAGACATACACTGACACCGAGTAACAAAGACGTACACTGATACCCAGTAACACAGACATACACTGACACCAAGTAACAAAGACATACACTGACACCCTGTAACAAAGACATGCACTGACACCCAGTAACACAGACATACACTGACACCAAGTAACAAAGACATACACTGACACCCAGTAACACAGACATACACTGACACCAAGTAACAAAGACATACACTGACACCCAGTAACAAAGACATACACTGACACCGAGAAACAAAGACATACACTGATACCCAGTAACACAGACATACACTGACACCAAGTAACAAAGACATACACTGACACCCAGTAACAAAGACATACACTGACACCAAGTAACAAAGACATACACTGACACCCAGTAACAAAGACATACACTGTTCCCCAATAACACAGACACACACTGACACCAAGTAACAAAGACATACACTGACACCAAGTAACAAAGACATACACTTACACCCAGTAACACAGACATACTCTGACACCCAGTAACAAAGACATACACTTACACCAAGTAACAAAGACATACACTGACACCAAGTAACAAAGACATACACTGACACCCAGTAACACGGACACACACTGACATCTAGTAACACAGAGACACACTGACACCCAGTAAGAAACACACACTGACATCCAGTACCACAGAGACACACTGAAACCCAGTAACACGGACACACACTGGCACCCAGGAACACTGACACACACTGACACCCAGTATCACAGACACACACTGACACCCAGTAACACGGACACAAACTGACACCCAGGAACACAGACACACACTGACACCCAGTATCACAGACACCCACTGACACCCAGTAACACATACACACGCTGACACCCACTATCACAGACATGCACGCATACACGGTAACAATTACACACACTGACACCCACTTACACAAACAGAAACACACTGACATCCAGTAGCACAGACACAAACTGACACCAAGTAACATAAACAGACACACACTGACACCCAGTAACACAGAAACACACTGATACCAAGTAACAAAGACATACACTGACACCAAGTAACAAAGACATACACTGACACCCAGTAACACAGACATACACTGACACCAAGTAACAAAGACACACACTGACACCCAGTAACACAGACATACACTGACACCCAGTAACACATACATACACTTACACCAAGTAACAAAGACATACAATGACACCAAGTAACACAGACATACACTGACACCCAGTAACAAAGACATACACTGACACCAAGTAACAAAGACATACACTGACACCCAGTAACACAGACATACACTGGCACAAAGTAACAAAGACATACACTGACACCCAGTATCACAGACATACACTGACACCAAGTAACAAAGACATGCACTGACACCGAGTAACAAAGACGTACACTGATACCCAGTAACACAGACATACACTGACACCAAGTAACAAAGACATACACTGACACCCAGTAACACAGACATACACTGGCACAAAGTAACAAAGACATACACTGACACCCAGTAACACAGACATACACTGACACCAAGTAACAAAGACATACACTGACACCCAGTAACACAGACATACACTGACACCAAGTAACAAAGACATACACTGACACCCAGTAACAAAGACATACACTGACACCGAGAAACAAAGACATACACTGATACCCAGTAACACAGACATACACTGACATCAAGTAACAAAGACATACACTGACACCCAGTAACAAAGACATACACTGACACCCAGTAACACAGACATACACTGACACCAAGTAACAAAGACATACACTGACACCCAGTAACAAAGACATACACTGTTCCCCAATAACACAGACACACACTGACACCAAGTAACAAAGACATACACTGACACCAAGTAACAAAGACAGACACTTACACCCAGTAACACAGACATACACTGACACCCAGTAACAAAGACATACACTTACACCAAGTAACAAAGACATACACTGACACCAAGTAACAAAGACATACACTGACACCCAGTAACACGGACACACACTGACATCTAGTAACACAGAGACACACTGACACCCAGTAAGAAACACACACTGACATCCAGTACCACAGAGACACACTGACACCCAGTAACACGGACACACACTGGCACCCAGGAACACCGACACACACTGACACCCAGTATCACAGACACACACTGACACCCAGTAACACGGACATGCACTGACATCCAGTACCACAGACACACACTGACACCCAGTAACACGGACACAAACTGACACCCAGGAACACAGACACACACTGACACCCAGTATCACAGACACCCACTGACACCCAGTAACACCTACACACACTGACACCCACTATCACAGACATGCACGCATACACAGTAACAATTACACACACTGACACCCACTTACAAAAACAGAAACACACTGACATCCAGTAGCACAGACACAAACTGACACCAAGTAACATAAACAGACACACACTGACACCCAGTAACACAGAAACACACTGACACCCAGTAACACAAACAGAAACACACTGACACCCAGTAGCACAGACACAAACTGACACCAAATAACATAAACAGACACACACTGACACCCAGTAACACAGACCCACACTGACACCCAGTAACACAAACAGATATACACTGACACCCAGTAGCAAAGACACAAACTGACACTAAATAACATAAACAGACACACTCTGACACCCAGGAACACAGACACACACTGACACCCACTATCACAGACATACACTCATACACAGTAACAATTACACACACTTACACCCACGTACACAAACAGAAACACACTGACATCCAGTAGCACAGACACACACTGTCACCAAGTAATATAAACAGACACACACTGACACCCACTAACACCAACAGACACACACTGACACCCAGTAACACAGACACATACTGACACCCAGGAACACAGAAAAACACTGACACCCAAGAACACAGACACACATTGACACCCACTATCACAGACACTATCACAGACACAGTACACTGACACACACTGACACCCGGGAACACAATCAATCACAGACGGACAACCCATATCATAGAAACGCACTGACAGCCGGTATCACAGGATCACACTGACTCCCAAGACACTGATCCACACTGATACCCAGTGTCACAGAGACATACTTACACCAAGTAACACAAACAGACACACACAGACACCCAGTGACACAGACACATAGTGACACCAAGTGACATAAGGAGACCCACACTGACACCCAATAACATATACAGACACACACTGACACCCAGTGACACAGACACACACTGACACCCAAGAACACAGACACACATTGACACCCACTATCACAGACACGCACTGACACGCAGTAACACACACACTCTGACACCAAGTATCATAGACACGCACTAACACCCAGGAACAAAGATAAACAGTGACACCCAGTAATAAACACATACTGACACCCAGTAACTCAGACAATCACTGGCACCCAGGAAGGCAAACATGCACACACTTACACCAAGTAACACAGTAACACACACTGACACCCAGTAACACGAACAGACACACACTGACACCCAGTACACAGACACACACAGACACCCAGGAACAAAATCAATCACAGACTGGCAACCCATATCATAGACACACACTGACACCCGGTATCACAGACACACACTGACTCCCAAGACACTGACACACACTGATACCCAGTGTCACTGACGCATACTGAAACCAAGTAACACAAACAGACACACACAGACACCCAGTAACACAGACACACAGTGACACCAAGTAACTTAACGAGATACACACTGACACCCAGTAACACAAAAAGACACACACTGACACCCAGTAACACAGACACACACGGACACCAAGTAACATAAACAGACACAGACTGACACCCAGTGACACAGACACACACTGACACCCAGGAACACAGACACACATTGACACCCACTATCACAGACACGCACTGACACCCCGTAGCACAAACAGACACACACTGACACCCAGTATCATAGGCAAGCACTGAAACCCAGTAACATAAACAGAAACACACTGACACCCAGTAACACAGTCACACACTGACACTCAGTAAGATAAACAGAAACACACTGACACCCAGTAACACAGACAAACACTGACACCCAGTACCACAGACACACACTGACACCCAGTAACACAAACAGAAACACACTGACACCCAGTAACACAGACACACACTGATACCAAGTAACATAAACAGACACACACTGACACCCAGTAACACACACACACACTGTGGCACCCAGTAACACAGTCACACCTGACACCAGTATCATAGACACACACTGACATCCAGGACCACAGACAAACACTGACACCCAGTACCTGAGACACACACTGACACCATGTAAAACAGACACACACTGACACCCAAGAACGCAGACATACATTGACATCCAGTATTTTTGACACACACTGCCACCCAGCAACACTGTCACACACAGACACCTAGTAACACAGCCACACACTGACACCCAGTAACACAAACACTGCAGCACCCAGTAACATAAACACACCTTACACCCAGTATCATAGACACACACTTACACCCAGTAACATACACACACTCTGACATCCAGTAACACAAACAGACACCCAGTAACACAGACACACACTGACACCCAGTAACACAATTAATCACACACTGATACCCAGTGTCATAGACACACACTGACACCCAGTAACGCACACACACTCTGACACCCAGTAACACACACACACACACACACACACACTGACACCCAGTAACTCAGACACACACTGACACCCAGTAACACAAACAGAAACACACTGACACCCAGTTGCACAGACCCCCACTGACACACAGTAACACAAACAGATACAGACTTTCACCCAGAATCACAAACACACCTGACACCCAGTATCATAGACGCACACTGACACCCAGTACCACAGACACACACTGGCACCCAGTAACACAGACACACTCTGACACCCAGGAACACAGACAAACACTGACACCCAGTACCTGAGATACACACTGACACCCTGTAAAACAGGCACACACTGACACCCAAGAACGCAGACATACAATGACATCCAGTGTCACTGACACATACTGACACCCAGTGTCACAGATGCACAATTACAACCAGTAATACAGATACACACTGGCACCCTGTGTCACAGATGCACACTGACATCCAGAAACACAAACAAACACACACTGGCACCCTGTGTCACAGACGCACACTGACCTCCAGTAACACAAACAAAAACACACTGACCCCCAGCAACACGCACACTCACTGACACCCAGTAACACAGACACTCACTGACACCATGTAACATAAACAGACACACACTGACACCCAGTAACACAGAAACACACTGACACCCAGTAACACAAACAGAAACACACTGACACCCAGTAGCACAGACACAAACTGACACCAAATAACATAAACAGATACACACTGACACCCAGTAACACAGACACTCACTGACACCATGTAACATAAACAGACACACACTGACACCCAGTAACACAAACAGAAACTCACTGATAACCAGTAGCAGAGACACAAACTGACACCAAATAACATAAACAGACACACTCTGACACCCAGGAGCACAGACACACACTGACACCAAATAACATAAACAGACACACACTGACACACAGCAACACAAACACTGTGGCACCCAGTAACATAAACACACCTGACACCCAGTACCACAGACGCACACTGACACCCAGGAACACAGACACACACTAACACCCAGTAACACAGACACACACTGACATCCAGTACCACAGACACACACTGACACGCAGTAACACAAACAGAAACACACTGACACCCAGTAGCACAGACACAAACTGACACCAAATAACATAAACAGACACACACTGAGACCCAGTAACACAAACAGACACACACTGACACCCAGTAAAACAAACACTGTGGCACCCAATAACATAAACACACCTGACACCCAGTAACACAGACACACATTGACACGCAGTAACACAAACAGACGCACACTGACACCCAGTAACATAGACACACATTGACACCCAGTAATGTGAACAGTATTGATCTCCTTATTTAAGGAAGTATGTAAACGCATTGGATGCAGTTCAGAGGAGGTTTCCTCAACTAGTAGCTGAAATGGGCGGGCTGTCACACGAGGAAAGATTGAACAGGTTAGGCTTGTATTCACTGGAATTTAGAAGAGTAAGAGGCGACTTGCTTAAAACATATAAGATTCTGAGGTGTCTTGACAGGGTGGATGTGGAAAGGATGTTTCTCCTTGTGGGGCAATCTCGAACTAGGGGGTCACTGTTTAAAAATAAGGGGTTGCCCATTTAAGACAGAGATGAGGAGAAATTTGTTCTCTCCGAGGGTCCTGAGCCTTTGGAATTCTCTTCCTCAAAAGGCGGTGGAAGCAGAGTCTGAGAATATTTTTCAGACAGAGGTAGATAGATTCTTCATAAGCAAGGTGGTGGAAGGATATCGGGGGTCGGTGGAAATGTGGAGTAATCAGTTTCGCCATAACCTATTGAATGGTAGAGCAGGTTCGAGGGGCCGAGTGGCCTACTCCTGCTCCTAATTCGCATGTTTGTATCTCCGTGTTCCCACATTCCACAGGAATTGCAGGCAACGGCTCTCAGCATACCATCATTTACTTTAAAAAATCCATATTGATCTAATGAATTCGTGGTTATTTATATATTTATTGTTACCCCTGGGTTTAAATTATTTCACACCTCCTTTTCCCCTGCACCAAAATCCCATTCTCACCAAATTCCCATTTCGTGGATTCTTGCCACTCTGTGCACAAAGCTCTTGGTGTGAGTTCGAACATGGGCAGCAGACTTGTGGATGTGCTGACACAGAGTATCGAATGTGGGAGACTGGTCAGGAGAGCATTGGAATAGTCCAGTCTGGAGGTAACAAAAGCATGGATGAGGGTTTCAGCCGCAGATGAGCTCAAGCAGCAGCAGAGACAGACAAAGTTATGGAGGTGGAAATCGGTGGTCTTAGTGATGGTGCAAATATGGGAGTGGTAGCTCAGCTCAGGGCTAAATAGGATGTCAAGGTTGTGAACAGGCTGGTGGGTACACCTGAAAGGTACTACACAGGCCTTGTTCTATTACAAATAACAAGGTTGAGCAAAAAAAATTAAAGGGACCACGCATAACAACTACATTTTAAAGGGATGGTTATGGGTCAGCAAGATTGAGTATAGGATAGGATTCGTAAAGTAAGGCTTTCGGCAAGCTGATGATTATGGAGGATGAAAAGGCAGCCAGGAGGGTTTTTGAATACTGGAGACTGGAGGTAACAAAAGCATAGGTGAGGTCTGAAGTATGATGGAAATAGGCTTTTGTAATGAAAAGGATTTCAGGTCAGAAACTCAGCTTGGGTCAAATAAGATTAGCAGTTCCACACTTTCTATCAGGTTTATTGTACAAAGGAGGTTGTTGAGAGAGAAATGCTCAGCTATTTTGTAGGCCAAGAATTTGTCATTGCCAGCTACAACAAAATGAGTGTGTTTCCACTTGCAAAACAATATTGGAGAATTGATTCTGGTTGAGTTACGACTCATGAATATTTACAATTGCCAAGAATATAAATATGCTGGTGATCTCTTGCAATGCATCTTTCCACTAGCTTGCCACACCACAGACATAAAAACGTAAGAAATAGGAGCAGGAGCAGGCCCTATGGCCACGAGCCTGCTCCACCATTCTTTCGTATAACTTTCATATCGATTGGGATTATCAGACTAGCACATGTCAGAAACATAGTGAATTTCTTGAGTGTGCTTGGGGTAGTTTTCTGCAACAATGGGCAGGATAAAATCCTGCCCTTGGAGACGGGAACAGAGATGGGAGGGCACACAAAATGGCCAATGCCTCCCAATGAACAGGCTGGTTCAGTTCAGTCAGTTGTCAGGGAGAAGGATGGAGTTGGTGGCGAGAGAACAGAGTTTGTGGGAATGAAATATTTAACTGGAGGAAATGTCTGCTCATCCAGTACTGGATGTCAGACAAGCAACTTAACAAATCAAAGACAGTGGAGGGGTAGAGCTGGGTGTTGTCAGTGTACATGGGAAAACAAACACTGTGCTTTTGGATGATGTTGTATGTCGATGAGAAGCAGAAGGATGGATCCTTGGGGAGACACCAGAGGTAACAGTGCTGAAGCAGGAAGAGAAGACTCCGAGAAATACAACGTTCCTCGGACTGCTACTCTCGCCGCATCCTGAGATCCACACTCAGTGCTATGAGCCGCCACATGCACACACTGGACCTCTCTCTCCAGCAGCACCGTCTCACCTTATCTCAAATCTGTTCTATTCCGCAGTTTCATCTCATCTTACGTCTCATCCGATGCATTAACAAAAAACTTTTTTTCTTCCTTTCAGGTGTTAAGGAACGCAAGCTCCAGCAGCTGATGGGGACTAATGCCCCTCCAGATCCTTCTTCCCCTTCACTTCCCTCTGACCCCACCCTTTCTGATCTGACCCCTTGCCGTGTATTCACTATACCCTCTGACCTCCCCCTCTCTGATGCTGAGCGTTCTGTACTCAGCAAAGGTCTCAGTTTTATCCCCTTACGCCCCCACCTCAATGAATTTCGCGCTCGGCATGACGTTGAGCTCTTCTTCCGTCGCCTCCGCCTCCGGGCTCACTTCTTCGACCAGGAGCCCTCCCCCCGACCAGCAGACCCATTCACCCGTCTCCAGCATTCTCCCTCTACCTGGACCCCACACCCTGGCCTCTTACCCGCTCTTGATCTCTTCATTGAAAACTGTCGGCGAGACATTGGTCGTCTCAATTTCTCTACCCCCCTCACTCACTCTAACCTGTCCCCCTCTGAACTTGAGGCACTCCGTTCTCTCAGGTCTAACCCCGACATGGTGATCAAACCTGCAGACAAGGGTGGTGCTGTTGTTGCATGGCATACCAACCTCTACCTTGCAGAAGCTCAACGCCAACTCACAGACACCTCTTCCTACCTCCCTCTGGACCATGACCCCACCACCGAACATCAAGCCACCGTCCAAAGGACTGTCACTGACCTCATCTCCTCTGGAGATCTTCCCTCTACAGCTTCCAACCTCATAGTCCCGCAACCCCGGACAGCCCGCTTCTACCTCCTTCCCAAAATCCACAAACGGGACTGTCCCGGCAGACCCACTGTGTCAGCCTGCTCCTGCCCCACTGAACTTATTTCTTCCTATCTAGACTCTATCTTTTCTCCGCTGGTCCAGTCTCTTCCCACCTACATCCGTGACTCTTCTGACGCCCTACGTCATTTTGACAATTTCCAGTTTCCTGGTCCCAACCGCCTCCTCTTCACTATGGAGTCCAATCGCTCTACACCTCCATCCCCCACCAGGATGGTTTGAGGGCTCTCCGCTTCTTCCTTGAACAGAGGCCCAACCAGTCCCCATCCAGCAACACGCTCCTCCACCTGGCTGAACGTGTTCTCACATTGAACAACTTCTCCTTCAACTCCATGCATTTCCTTCAAGTAAAAGGTGTCGCTATGGGTACCCGCATGGGTCCTAGTTATGCCTGTCTTTTTGTGGGATATGTCGAGCATTCTTTGTTCCAGTCCTACTCAGGCCCCCTCCCCCTACTCTTTTTCCGGTACATTGATGACTGTATCGGTGCCGTTTCCTGCTCCCGCCCCGAACTAGAAAACTTTATCAACTTTGCTTCCAATTTCCACCCTTCTCTCACCTTTACATGGTCCATCTCTGACACTTCCCTTCCCTTCATCGACTTCTTTGTCTCCATCTCTGGGGATAGGTTGTCTACCAATATCCATTATAAGCCCACCGACTCCCACAGCTACCTCGACTATACTTCTTCACACCCTACCTCCTGTAAGGACTCCATTCCATTCTCCCAGTTTCTACGTCTCCGACGCATCTGCTCTGATGATGCTACCTTCCATGACGGTGCTTCTGATATGGCCTCCTTTTTCCTCAACCGAGGATTTCCCCCCACTGTGGTTGACAGGGCCCTCAACCGTGTCCGACCCATTCCCCGCACCTCTACCCTCACCCCTTCCCCTCCCTCCCAGAACCGTGACAGGGTTCCCCTTGTCCTCAAAATTCATCCCACCAGCCTCCATATCCAAAGGATCATCCTCCGCCATTTTCGCCACCTCCAGCGTGATGCCACTACCAGTCGCATCTTCCCCGCCCTTCCCCTGTCAGCATTCCGAAGGGATCGTTCCCTCCGCGACATCCTGGTCCACTCCTCCATTACCCCCACCACCTCGTCCCCGTCCCAGGGCAGCTTCCCTTGCAATCGCAGGAGGTGTAATACCTGCCCATTTACCTCCTCTCTCCTCACTATCCCAGGCCCCAAACACTCCTTTCAGGTGAAGCAGCGATTTGCTTGTACTTCTTTCAATGTAGTATACTGTATTCGCTGCTCACAGTGTGGTCTCCTCTACATTGGGGAGACCAAGCGCAGACTGGGTGACCGCTTTGCAGAACATCTCCGCTCAGTCCGCAAGCAGGACCCTGAGCTTCCGGTTGCTTGCAATTTCAACACTCCCTCCTGCGCTCATGCTCACATCTCTGTCCTGGGATTGCTGCAGTGTTCCAGTGAACATCAACGCAAGCTCGAGGAACAGCATCTCATCCACCGATTAGGCACACTACAGCCTGCCGGACTGAACATTGAGTTCAATAATTTCATTTTTAGTCATTTTTAGTTATTTTTTCTTCCTTCTTTTTTTTTATTTACATTCCTTTTTACATTTTTTACATTTTTTACAATCTTTTTTTGCATTTATTTCATTTCATCTTAGTTTGTTCTGTTTGCTTACCCACTGTTTTTTTCAGGTTGTTTTTCTTCAGGTTTGCACTTGCTGCTGTTCAATATTCAGTGTATTCACACCTAATCTGTACTAATGCTTTGTCTTTCAACATACCATTAACATATTGTTTGCCTTTGCTCCGTGACCTTTTGGTCAGCTATGTGGCCTGGTCCAATCTGCACCTTCTCCTTTGTTATCTCTTGCCCAACCCCCACCTCACTTGTTTATAATCTGTGACTTTTCTAATATTTGTCAGTTCCGAAGAAGGGTGACTGACCCGAAACGTTAACTCTGCTTCTCTTTCCACAGATGCTGCCAGACCTGCTGAGTGAATCCAGCATTTCTTGTTTTTGTTTCAGATTTCCAGCATCCACAGTATTTTGCTTTTATATTCGAGATGACATTGCAACTGATCTTCTGGCTACGATGAGATAAGAATGGAAACAGGTGAGAGCAGTCACATAGCATGGGAATTGGGACTTGGATAAGGGCTGTTTCAGTGCTGTGGCAGGGATGGAAAGATGGAGCAGTAGGAAAGAGGGCACGGATTTGAGGCACATGTTCAGAGTCGATGGACAGGAAAGAGAGGTTTGTGATCACAGTTAAATCACCCCTTAATCTCCTGCACGCAAGTGAATAGAAGCCTAGTCTACGCACTCTGTCCTCACAATTTAATCCTTTCAGCCCGAGTGTCATTCTGGTGAATCTGTGCTGCACCCACTCCAGGGCCAAGAAATCCTTCCCGGGATGGAGGCTGTTTTCCATACCAATCTGCCTGCCGCAGATGCTTCTGTCCATGACAGTATTGGTAGGAGTGACCACCGCACGGTCCTTGTGCAGACGAAGTCTCGCCTTCACATTGAGGATACCGTCCATCGTGTTGTGTGGCACGCCCACCGTTCTAAATGGGATAGATTTTGAACAGATCTAGCAATGCAAAACTGGGCATCCATGAGGCGCTGTGGGCCATCAGCAGCAGCAGAATTGTACTCAAACACTATCTGTAACCTCATGGCCCGGCATATTCCCCACTCTACCATTACCATCAAGCCAGGAGACCAACCCTGGTTCAATGAAGAGTGCAGGAGGGCATGCCAGGACCAGCACCAGGCATACCTCAAAATGAGGTGTCAACCTGGTGAAGCTACAACACAGGACTACCTACATGCTAAACTGCGTAAGCAGCATGCGATAGACAGAGCTAAGTGATCCCATAACCAACGGATCAGATCTAAGCTCTGCAGTCCTGCCACATCCAGCCATGAATGGTGGTGGACAATTAAACAACTAACTGGAGGAGGTGGATCCACAAATATCCCCAACCTCAATGATGGGGGAGCCCAGCACATCAGTGCGAAAGATAAGGCTGAAACATATGCAACAATCTTCAGCCAGAAGTGCTGAGTTGATGATCCATCTCGGCCTCCTCCTGAAGTCCCCAGCATCACAGATGCCAGACCTCAGCCAATTCGATTCACTCCGCATGATACCAAGAAACGACTGAAGGTACTGGATACTGCAAATGCTATGGGCTCTGACAATATTCCGGCAATAGTACTGAAGACCTGTGCTCCAGAAATTGCCACGCCCCGAGCCAAGCTGTCCCAGTACAGCTACAACTCAGGGTCGTGTCCCAGGCCCAACTATCTTCAGCTGCTTCATCAATGACCTTCCTTCAATCATAAGGTCAGAAGTAGGGATGTTCGCTGATGATTGCACAATGTGCAGCACCATTTGTCACTCCTCAGATACTGAAGTAGTCCATGTAGAAACGCAGCAAGACCTGGACAATATCCAGTCTTGGGCTGATAAATGGCAAGTAACATTCGCGCCACACAAGTGCCAGGCAATGACCATCTCCAACAAGAGAGAATCTTATCATCTCCCCTTGACATTCAGTGGCATTACCATCGCTGATTCCCCCACTATCAACATCCCAGGGGCTACCATTGACCAGAAACTGAACTGGAGTAGCCATATAAATGCCATGGCGACAAGCGCAGGTCAGAGGCCAGGAATCCTGAGGCGAGTAACTCACATCCTGACTCCCCAAAGCCTGTCCACCATCTACAAGGCACAAGTCAGGAATGTGATGGAATACTCTCCACTTGCCTGGATGGGTGCAGCTCCAACAACACTCGAGAAGCTCGACACCATCCAGGACAAAGCAGTCCGCTTGATTGGCACCCCATCTACAAACATTCACTCCCTCTACCAACGACGCACAGTGGCGGCAGTGTGTACCATCCACAAGATGCACTGCAGAAATGCACCAAGGCTCCTTAGACAGCACCTTCCAAACCCTCGACCTCTACCAACTAGAAGGACAAGGGCAGAAAATACATGGGAACACCACCACATGCAAATTCCCCTCCAGGTCACACACCATCCTGACTTGGAACTATATCGCCGTTCCTTCACTGACGCTGGGTCAAAATCCTGGAACTCCCTTCCTAACAGCACTGTGGGTGTATCTACACCACACGGACTGCAGCAGTTCAAGAAGGCAGCTCACCACCACCTTCTCAAGGGCAATTAGGGTTGGGCAATAAATGCTGGCCTGGCCAGCGACGCCCAAATCCCATGAATGAATAAAAAAAATTAAAAACATTGCTGACCCTCTGACAGTGCAGCACTCCCTCAGTACTGCCCCTTTGACAGTGCAGCACTCCCTCAGTACTGACCCTCTAATAGTGCAGCACTCCCCCATTACTGACCCTCTGACAGTGCAGCACTCACTCAGTACTGACCCTCTAATAGTGCAGCACTCCCCCATTGCTGACCCTTTGACAGTGCAGCACTCCCTCAGTACTGACCCTCTAATAGTGCAGCACTCCCTCAGTACTGCCCCTTTGACAGTGCAGCACTCCCTCAGTACTGACCCTCTAATAGTGCAGCACTCCCCCATTACTGACCCTCTGAGAGTGCAGCACTGCCTCAGTACTGCCCCATTGACAGTTCAGCACTCCCTCAGTACTGACTCTCTAATAGTTCAGCACTCCCCCATTACTGACCCTCTGACAGTGCAGCACTCCCTCAGTACTGACCCTCTGACAGTGCAGCACTCCCTCAGTACTGACCCTTTGAAAGTTCAGCACTCCCTCAGTACTGATACTCTGACAGTGCAGCACTCCCCCATTACTGACCCTCTGATAGTGCAGCACTCCCTCAGTACTGCCTCTCTGACACTACAGCACTCCCTCAGTACTGACCCTCTGACAGTGCAGAACTCCCTCAGTACTGACCCTCTAATAGTGCAGCACTCCCCCATTACTGACCCTCTGACACTACAGGACTCCCTCAGTACTGACCCTCTAAGAGTGCAGCACTCCCTCAGTACCGCCCCTTTGAAAGTTCACCACACCCTCATTACTGACCCTCTGACAGTTCAGCACTCCCTCTGTGCTGACCTTCTAACAGTGCAGCACTCCCTCAGTACTGACCCTCTAACGGTGCTGCACTCCCTCAACACTGACCCTCTGACACTACAGCACTCCCTCAGTACTGACCCTCTGACAGTGCAGCACTCCCTCAGTACTGACCCTCTAATAGTGCAGCACTCCCCCATTACTGACCCTCTGACACTACAGCACTCCCTCAGTACTGACCCTCTAAGAGTGCAGCACTCCCTCAGTTCTGCCCCTTTGAAAGTTCAGCACACCTTCATTTCTGACCCTCTGACAGTGCAGCACTCCCTCAGTACTGACCCTCTAACAGTGCAGCACTCCCTCAGTACTGACCCTCTGACAGTATAGCACTCCCTCAGTACTGACCCTCTAACGGTGCAGCACTCCTTCAACACTGACCCTCTGACAGTGCAGCACTCCCTCAGTACTGACCATTTGAAAGTTCAGCACTCCCTCTTTACTGACACTCTGACAGTGCAGCACTCCCTCAGTACTGACCCTTTGAAAGTTCAGCACACCCTCATTACTGACCCTCTGACAGTGCAGCACTCCCTCAGTACTGCCCCTTTGAAAGTTCAGCACTCCCTCAGTACTGACCCTCTGACAGTGCAACACTCCCTCAGTACTGACCCTCTGACAGTGCAGCACTCCCTCAGTACTGCATCTCTGACACTACAGTGCTCCCTCAGTACTGCCCCTCTGACAGTGTAGCACTCTCTCAGTACTGACCCTCTGACAGTGCAGTGATCCCTCAGTACAAACACTTCGACAGTGCAGCACTCCCACAGTACTGACCCTCTGACAGTGCAGCACTCCCTCAGTACAGACCCTCTGACAGTGCAGCACTCCCTCAGTACTGACCCTCTGGCAGTGCAGCAATCCCTCAGTACTGACCCTGTGACAATGCAGCACTCTCTCAGTACTGACCCTGAGACAGTGCAGCACTCTCTCAGTACTGACCCTCTGACAGTGCAGCACTCCCTCAGTACTGCCCTCTGACAGTGCAGTGATCCCTCAGTACAGACCCTCCGACAGTGCAGCACTCCCTCAGTACCGACCATCTGACAGTGCAGTGATCCCTCAGTACTGACCATCCGACAGTGCAGCACTCCCTCAGTACTGACCCTGAGACAGTGCAGCACTCACTCAGTACTGACCCTGTGACAGTGCAGCACTCCCTCAGTTCTAATACTCTGACATTGCAGCACTCACTCAGTACTGACCCTGTGACAATGCAGCACTCTCTCAGTACTGACCCTGAGACAGTGCAGCACTCCCTCAGTACTGACCCTCTGACAGTGCAGCACTCCCTCAGTACTGAACCTCTGACAATGCAGCACTCTCACAGTACTGACCCTGAGACAGTGCAGCACTCTCTCAGTACTGACCCTCTGACAGTACAGCACTCCATCAGTACAGCCCCTCTGACAGTGCAGTGATCCCTCAATACAAACCCTTCGACAGTGCAGCACTCCCTCAGTACAGACCCTCTGACAGTGCAGCACTCCCTCAGTACTGAACCTCTGACAATGCAGCACTCCCACAGTACTGCCCCTCTGACAGTGCAGTGCTCCCTCAGTACAGACCCTTCGACAGTGCAGCACTCCCTCAGTACTTACCCTCTGACAGTGCAGCACTCCCTCAGTAGTGCCCCTCTGACAGTGCAGCACTCCCTCAGTACTGACCCTCTGACAGTGCAGCACTCCCTCAGTACTGACCATCTGACAGTGCATTGCTCCCTCAGTACTGACCCTCTGACAATGCTGCACTCCCTCAGTACTGCCCCTCTGACAGTGCAATGCTCCCTCAGTACAGACACTTCGACAGTGCAGCACTCCCTCAGTACAGACCCTCTGACAGTGCAGCACTCCATCAGTACTGCCCCTCTGACAGTGCAGTGCACCCTCAGTGCTGACCCTCTGACAGTGCAGCACTCCCTCAGTACTGACCCTGAGACAGTGCAGCACTCTCTCAGTCCTGACCCTCTGACAGTGCAGCACTCCCTCAGTACTGCCCCTCTGACAGTGCAGTGATCCCTCAGTACAGAACCTCCGACAGTGCAGCACTCCCTCAGTACTGACCCGCTGACAGTGCATTGCTCCCTCAGTACTGATCCTCTGACAATGCAGCACTCCCTCAGTACTGCCCCTCTGACAGTGCAATGCTCCCTCAGTACAGACACTTCGACAGTGCAGCACTCCATCAGTACAGACCCTCTGACAGTGCAGCACTCCCTCAGTACTGACCCTCTGGCAGTGCAGCAATCCCTCAGTACTGACCCTGTGACAATGCAGCACTCTCTCAGTACTGACCCTGAGACAGTGCAGCACTCTCTCAGTACTGACCATCCGACAGTGCAGCACTCCCTCAGTACTGACCCTGAGACAGTGCAGCACTCCCTCAGTACTGACCCTGTGACAGTGCAGCACTCCCTCAGTTCTGACATTCTGACATTGCAGCACTCCCACAGTACTGACCCTGTGACAATGCATCACTCTCTCAGTACTGACCCTGAGACAGTGCAGCACTCCCTCAGTACTGACCCTCTGACAGTGCAGCACTCCCTCAGTACTGAACCTCTGACAATGCAGCACTCTCACAGTTCTGACCCTGAGACAGTGCAGCACTCTCTCAGTACTGACCCTCTGACAGTGTCGCACTCCCTCAGTACCGACCCTCAGACAGTGCAGCACTCCCTCAGTACTGCCCCTCTGACAGTGCAATGCTCCCTCAGTACAGACACTTCGACAGTGCAGCACTCCCTCAGTACAGACCCTCTGACAGTGCAGCACTCCCTCAGTACTGACCCTCTGGCAGTGCAGCAATCCCTCAGTACTGACCCTGTGACAATGCAGCACTCTCTCAGTACTGACCCTGAGACAGTGCAGCACTCTCTCAGTACTGACCATCCGACAGTGCAGCACTCCCTCAGTACTGACCCTGAGACAGTGCAGCACTCCCTCAGTACTGAACATCTGACAGTGTCGCACTCCCTCAGTACCGACCCTCAGACAGTGCAGCACTCCCTCAGTACTGCCCCTCTGACAGTGCAATGCTCCCTCAGTACAGACACTTCGACAGTGCAGCACTCCCTCAGTACAGACCCTCTGACAG
The DNA here is from genome assembly GCF_036365525.1 of Heterodontus francisci. Lineage (NCBI taxonomy): Eukaryota > Metazoa > Chordata > Chondrichthyes > Heterodontiformes > Heterodontidae > Heterodontus > Heterodontus francisci. The sequence continues at coordinate 555,872 of NC_090395.1, forward strand.
TGCAGCACTCCCTCAGTACTGACCCTCTGGCAGTGCAGCAATCCCTCAGTACTGACCCTGTGACAATGCAGCACTCTCTCAGTTCTGACCCTGAGACAGTGCAGCACTCTCTCAGTACTGACCATCCGACAGTGCAGCACTGCCTCAGTACTGACCCTGAGACAGTGCAGCACTCCCTCAGTCCTGACCCTGTGACAGTGCAGCACTCCCTCAGTTCTGACATTCTGACATTGCAGCACTCCCACAGTACTGACCCTGTGACAATGCATCACTCTCTCAGTACTGACCCTGAGACAGTGCAGCACTCCCTCAGTACTGACCCTCTGACAGTGCAGCACTCCCTCAGTACTGAACCTCTGACAATGCAGCACTCTCACAGTTCTGACCCTGAGACAGTGCAGCACTCTCCCAGTACTGACCCTCTGACAGTGCAGCACTCCCTCAGTACTGAACATCTGACAGTGTCGCACTCCCTCAGTTCCGACCCTCAGACAGTGCAGCACTCCCTCAGTACTGCCCCTCTGACAGTGCAATGCTCCCTCAGTACAGACTCTTCGACAGTGCAGCACTCCCTCATTAAAGCCCCTCTCACAGTGAAGTGCTCCCTCAGTACTGACCCTTCGACAGAGCAGCACTCCCTCAGTACTGACCCTCTGGCAGTGCAGCAATCCCTCAGTACTGACCCTGTGACAATGCAGCACTCTCTCAGTACTGACCCTGAGACAGTGCAGCACTCTCTCAGTACTGATCCTCTGACAGTGCAGCACTCCCTCTGTACTGCCCTCTGACAGTGCAGTGATCCCTCAGTACAGACCCTCCGACAGTGCAGCACTCCCTCAGTACTGACCATCTGACAGTGCAGTGATCCCTCAGTACTGACCATCCGACAGTGCAGCACTCCCTCAGTACTGACCCTGAGACAGTGCAGCACTCACTCAGTACTGAACCTGTGACAGTGCAGCACTCCCTCAGTTCTAATACTCTGACATTGCAGCACTCACTCAGTACTGACCCTGTGACAATGCAGCACTCTCTCAGTACTGACCCTGAGACAGTGCAGCACTCCCTCAGTACTGACCCTCTGACAGTGCAGCACTCCCTCAGTACTGAACCTCTGACAATGCAGCACTCTCACAGTACTGACCCTGAGACAGTGCAGCACTCTCTCAGTACTGACCCTCTGACAGTACAGCACTCCCTCAGTACAGCCCCTCTGACAGTGCAGTGATCACTCAGTACAAACCCTTCGACAGTGCAGCACTCCCTCAGTACAGACCCTTGGACAGTGCAGCACTCCCTCAGTACTGAACCTCTGACAATGCAGCACTCCCTCAGTACTGCCCCTCTGACAGTGCAGTGCTCCCTCAGTACAGACCCTTCGACAGTGCAGCACTCCCTCAGTACTTACCCTCTGACAATGCAGCACTCCCTCAGTAGTGCCCCTCTGACAGTGCAGCACTCCCTCAGTACTGACCCTCTGACAGTGCAGCACTCCCTCAGTACTGACCATCTGACAGTGCATTGCTCCCTCAGTACTGACCCTCTGACAATGCAGCACTCCCTCAGTACTGCCCCTCTGACAGTGCAATGCTCCCTCAGTACAGACACTTCGACAGTGCAGCACTCCCTCAGTACAGACCCTCTGACAGTGCAGCACTCCATCAGTACTGCCCCTCTGACAGTGCAGTGCACCCTCAGTGCTGACCCTCTGACAGTGCAGCACTCCCTCAGTACTGACCCTGAGACAGTGCAGCACTCCCTCAGTACTGACCCGCTGACAGTGCATTGCTCCCTCAGTACTGATCCTCTGACAATGCAGCACTCCCTCAGTACTGCCCCTCTGACAGTGCAATGCTCCCTCAGTACAGACACTTCGACAGTGCAGCACTCCATCAGTACAGACCCTCTGACAGTGCAGCACTCCCTCAGTACTGACCCTCTGACAGTGCAGCAATCCCTCAGTACTGACCCTGTGACAATGCAGCACTCTCTCAGTACTGACCCTGAGACAGTGCAGCACTCTCTCAGTACTGACCATCCGACAGTGCAGCACTCCCTCAGTACTGACCCTGAGACAGTGCAGCACTCCCTCAGTACTGACCCTGTGACAGTGCAGCACTCCCTCAGTTCTGACATTCTGACATTGCAGCACTCCCACAGTACTGACCCTGTGACAATGCATCACTCTCTCAGTACTGACCCTGAGACAGTGCAGCACTCCCTCAGTACTGACCCTCTGACAGTGCAGCACTCCCTCAGTACTGAACCTCTGACAATGCAGCACTCTCACAGTTCTGACCCTGAGACAGTGCAGCACTCTCTCAGTACTGACCCTCTGACAGTGCAGCACTCCCTCAGTACTGAACATCTGACAGTGTCGCACTCCCTCAGTACCGACCCTCAGACAGTGCAGCACTCCCTCAGTACTGCCCCTCTGACAGTGCAATGCTCCCTCAGTACAGACACTTCGACAGTGCAGCACTCCCTCAGTACAGACCCTCTGGCAGTGCAGCAATCCCTCAGTACTGACCCTGTGACAATGCAGCACTCTCTCAGTACTGACCCTGAGACAGTGCAGCACTCTCTCAGTACTGACCATCCGACAGTGCAGCACTCCCTCAGTACTGACCCTGAGACAGTGCAGCACTCCCTCAGTACTGAACATCTGACAGTGTCGCACTCCCTCAGTACCGACCCTCAGACAGTGCAGCACTCCCTCAGTACTGCCCCTCTGACAGTGCAATGCTCCCTCAGTACAGACACTTCGACAGTGCAGCACTCCCTCAGTACAGACCCTCTGACAGTGCAGCACTCCCTCAGTACTGACCCTCTGGCAGTGCAGCAATCCCTCAGTACTGACCCTGTGACAATGCAGCACTCTCTCAGTACTGACCCTGAGACAGTGCAGCACTCCCTCAGTACTGACCCTCTGACAGTGCAGCACTCCCTCAGTACTGAACCTCTGACAATGCAGCACTCTCACAGTTCTGACCCTGAGACAGTGCAGCACTCTCCCAGTACTGACCCTCTGACAGTGCAGCACTCCCTCAGTACAGAACATCTGACAGTGTCGCACTCCCTCAGTTCCGACCCTCAGACAGTGCAGCACTCCCTCAGTACTGCCCCTCTGACAGTGCAATGCTCCCTCAGTACAGACTCTTCGACAGTGCAGCACTCCCTCATTAAAGCCCCTCTCACAGTGAAGTGCTCCCTCAGTACTGACCCTTCGACAGAGCAGCACTCCCTCAGTACTGACCCTCTGGCAGTGCAGCAATCCCTCAGTACTGACCCTGTGACAATGCAGCACTCTCTCAGTACTGACCCTGAGACAGTGCAGCACTCTCTCAGTACTGACCCTCTGACAGTGCAGCACTCCCTCAGTACTGCCCTCTGACAGTGCAGTGATCCCTCAGTACAGACCCTCCGACAGTGCAGCACTCCCTCAGTACTGACCATCTGACAGTGCAGTGATCCCTCAGTACTGACCATCCGACAGTGCAGCACTCCCTCAGTACTGACCCTGAGACAGTGCAGCACTCACTCAGTACTGAACCTGTGACAGTGCAGCACTCCCTCAGTTCTAATACTCTGACATTGCAGCACTCACTCAGTACTGACCCTGTGACAATGCAGCACTCTCTCAGTACTGACCCTGAGACAGTGCAGCACTCCCTCAGTACTGACCCTCTGACAGTGCAGCACTCCCTCAGTACTGAACCTCTGACAATGCAGCACTCTCACAGTACTGACCCTGAGACAGTGCAGCACTCTCTCAGTACTGACCCTCTGACAGTGCAGCACTCCCTCAGTACAGCCCCTCTGACAGTGCAGTGATCACTCAGTACAAACCCTTCGACAGTGCAGCACTCCCTCAGTACAGACCCTCTGACAGTGCAGCACTCCCTCAGTAGTGCCCCTCAGACAGTGCAGCACTCCCTCAGTACTGACCCTCTGACAGTGCAGCACTCCCTCAGTACTGACCCTCTGACAGTGCATTACTCCCTCAGTACTGACCCTCTGACAATGCAGCACTCCCTCAGTACTGCCCCTCTGACAGTGCAATGCTCCCTCAGTACAGACACTTCGACAGTGCAGCACTCCCTCAGTACTGACCCTGAGACAGTGCAGCACTCCCTCAGTACTGACCCGCTGACAGTGCATTGCTCCCTCAGTACTGATCCTCTGACAATGCAGCACTCCCTCAGTACTGCCCCTCTGACAGTGCAATGCTCCCTCAGTACAGACACTTCGACAGTGCAGTACTCCATCAGTACAGACCCTCTGACAGTGCAGCACTCCCTCAGTACTGACCCTCTGGCAGTGCAGCAATCCCTCAGTACTGACCCTGTGACAATGCAGCACTCTCTCAGTACTGACCCTGAGACAGTGCAGCACTCTCTCAGTACTGACCATCCGACAGTGCAGCACTCCCTCAGTACTGACCCTGAGACAGTGCAGCACTCCCTCAGTACTGACCCTGTGACAGTGCAGCACTCCCTCAGTTCTGACATTCTGACATTGCAGCACTCCCACAGTACTGACCCTGTGACAATGCATCACTCTCTCAGTACTGACCCTGAGACAGTGCAGCACTCCCTCAGTACTGACCCTCTGACAGTGCAGCACTCCCTCAGTACTGAACCTCTGACAATGCAGCACTCTCACAGTTCTGACCCTGAGACAGTGCAGCACTCTCTCAGTACTGACCCTCTGACAGTGCAGCACTCCCTCAGTACTGAACATCTGACAGTGTCGCACTCCCTCAGTACCGACCCTCAGACAGTGCAGCACTCCCTCAGTACTGCCCCTCTGACAGTGCAATGCTCCCTCAGTACAGACACTTCGACAGTGCAGCACTCCCTCAGTACAGACCCTCTGGCAGTGCAGCAATCCCTCAGTACTGACCCTGACAATGCAGCACTCTCTAAGTACTGACCCTGAGACAGTGCAGCACTCTCTCAGTACTGACCATCCGACAGTGCAGCACTCCCTCAGTACTGACCCTGAGACAGTGCAGCACTCCCTCAGTACTGAACATCTGACAGTGTCGCACTCCCTCAGTACCGACCCTCAGACAGTGCAGCACTCCCTCAGTACTGCCCCTCTGACAGTGCAATGCTCCCTCAGTACAGACACTTCGACAGTGCAGCACTCCCTCAGTACAGACCCTCTGACAGTGCAGCACTCCCTCAGTACTGACCCTCTGGCAGTGCAGCAATCCCTCAGTACTGACCCTGTGACAATGCAGCACTCTCTCAGTACTGACCCTGAGACAGTGCAGCACTCTCTCAGTACTGACCATCCGACAGTGCAGCACTCCCTCAGTACTGACCCTGAGACAGTGCAGCACTCCCTCAGTCCTGACCCTGTGACAGTGCAGCACTCCCTCAGTTCTGACATTCTGACATTGCAGCACTCCCACAGTACTGACCCTGTGACAATGCATCACTCTCTCAGTACTGACCCTGAGACAGTGCAGCACTCCCTCAGTACTGACCCTCTGACAGTGCAGCACTCCCTCAGTACTGAACCTCTGACAATGCAGCACTCTCACAGTTCTGACCCTGAGACAGTGCAGCACTCTCTCAGTACTGACCCTCTGACAGTGCAGCACTCCCTCAGTACTGAACATCTGACAGTGTCGCACTCCCTCAGTTCCGACCCTCAGACAGTGCAGCACTCCCTCAGTACTGCCCCTCTGACAGTGCAATGCTCCCTCAGTACAGAATCTTCGACAGTGCAGCACTCCCTCATTAAAGCCCCTCTCACAGTGAAGTGCTCCCTCAGTACTGACCGTTCGACAGAGCAGCACTCCCTCAGTACTGCCCCTCTGACATTGCAGCGCTCCCTTAGTACTGACCCTTCGACAGGGCAGCACTCCCTCAGTCCTGACTCTGACAGTGCAGTGATCCCTTACTACTGACTCTTCGACAGTGCAGCACTCCCTCAGTACTGACCCTCTGACAGTGCTGCACTCCCTCAGTACTGACCCTTTGAAAGTTCAGCACTCCCTCAGTACTGCCCCTCTGACAGTGCAGCACTCCCTCAGTACTGCCCCTCTGACAGTGCAGTGCTCCCTCAGTACTGACCCTCTGACAGTGCAGCACTCCCTCAGTACTGACGCTCTGACAGTGCAGCACTCCCTCAGTACTGCCCCTCTGACAGTGCAGTGATCCCTCAGTACTGCCCCTCTGACAGTGCAGTGCTCCCTCAGTACTGACCCTCTGACATTGCAGCACTCCCTCAGTACTGACCCTGTGACAATGCAGCACTCCCTCAGTACAGACCCTCTGACAGTGCAGCACTCCCTCAGTACTGACCCTCTAGTAGTGCAGCAATCCCTCAGCACTGACCCTGTGACAATGCAGCACTCTCTCAGTACTGACCCTGAGACAGTGCAGCACTCTCTCAGTACTGACCCTCTGACAGTGCAGCACTCCCTCAGTACTGCCCTCTGACAGTGCAGTGATCCCTCAGTACAGACCCTCCGACAGTGCAGCACTCCCTCTGTACTGACCATCCGACAGTGCAGCACTCCCTCAGTACTGACCCTGAGACAGTGCAGCACTCCCTCAGTACTGACCCGCTGACAGTGCATTGCTCCCTCAGTACTGATCCTCTGACAATGCAGCACTCCCTCAGTACTGCCCCTCTGACAGTGCAATGCTCCCTCAGTACAGACACTTCGACAGTGCAGCACTCCATCAGTACAGACCCTCTGACAGTGCAGCACTCCCTCAGTACTGACCCTCTGGCAGTGCAGCAATCCCTCAGTACTGACCCTGTGACAATGCAGCACTCTCTCAGTACTGACCCTGAGACAGTGCAGCACTCTCTCAGTACTGACCATCCGACAGTGCAGCACTCCCTCAGTACTGACCCTGAGACAGTGCAGCACTCCCTCAGTACTGACCCTGTGACAGTGCAGCACTCCCTCAGTTCTGACATTCTGACATTGCAGCACTCCCACAGTACTGACCCTGTGACAATGCATCACTCTCTCAGTACTGACCCTGAGACAGTGCAGCACTACCTCAGTACTGACCCTCTGACAGTGCAGCACTCCCTCAGTACTGAACCTCTGACAATGCAGCACTCTCACAGTTCTGACCCTGAGACAGTGCAGCACTCTCTCAGTACTGACCCTCTGACAGTGCAGCACTCCCTCAGTACTGAACATCTGACAGTGTCGCACTCCCTCAGTACCGACCCTCAGACAGTGCAGCACTCCCTCAGTACTGCCCCTCTGACAGTGCAATGCTCCCTCAGCACAGACACTTCGACAGTGCAGCACTCCTTCAGTACAGACCCTCTGACAGTGCAGCACTCCCTCAGTACTGACCCTCTGGCAGTGCAGCAATCCCTCAGTACTGACCCTGTGACAATGCAGCACTCTCTCAGTACCGACCCTCAGACAGTGCAGCACTCCCTCAGTACTTACCCTCTGACAGTGCAGCACTCACTCAGTAGTGCCCCTCTGACAGTGCAGCACTCCCTCAGTACTGACCCTCTGACAGTGCAGCACTCCCTCAGTACTGACCCTCTGACAGTGCATTTCTCCCTCAGTACTGACCCTCTGACAATGCAGCACTCCCTCAGTACTGCCCCTCTGACAGTGCAATGCTCCCTCAGTACAGACACTTCGACAGTGCAGCACTCCCTCAGTACTTACCCTCTGACAGTGCAGCACTCCCTCACTACTGCCCCTCTGACAGTGCAGCACTCCCTCAGTACTGACCCTTGACAGTGCAGCACTCCCTCAGTACTGACGCTCTGACAGTGCATTGCTCCCTCCGTACTGACCCTCTGACAATGCAGCACTCCCTCAGTACTGCCCCTCTGACAGTGCAATGCTCCCTCAGTACAGACACTTCGACAGTGCAGCACTCCCTCAGTACAGACCCTCTGACAGTGCAGCACTCCATCAGTACTGCCCCTCTGACAGTGCAGTGCACCCTCAGTGCTGACCCTCTGACAGTGCAGCACTCCCTCAGTACTGCCCTCTGACAGTGCAGTGATCCCTCAGTACAGACCCTCCGACAGTGCAGCACTCCCTCAGTACTGATCCACTGACAGTGCAGCACTCCCTCAGTACTGACCCTCTGGCAGTGCAGCAATCCCTCAGTACTGACCCTGTGACAATGCAGCACTTTCTCAGTACTGACCCTGAGACAGTGCAGCACTCTCTCAGTACTGACCCTCTGACAGTGCAGCACTCCCTCAGTACTGCCCTCTGACAGTGCAGTGATCCCTCAGTACAGACCCTCCGACAGTGCAGCACTCCCTCAGTACTGACCATCTGACAGTGCAGTGATCCCTCAGTACTGACCATCCGACAGTGCAGCACTCCCTCAGTACTGACCCTGAGACAGTGCAGCATTCACTCAGTACTGACCCTGTGACAGTGCAGCACTCCCTCAGTTCTAACACTCTGACATTGCAGCACTCACTCAGTACAGACCCTGTGACAATGCAGCACTCTCTCAGTACTGACCCTGAGACAGAGCAGCACTGCCTCAGTACTGACCCTCTGACAGTGCAGCACTCCCTCAGTACTGAACCTCTGACAATGCAGCACTCTCACAGTACTGACCCTGAGACAGTGCAGCACTCTCTCAGTACTGACCCTCTGACAGTGCAGCACTCCCTCAGTACAGCCCCTCTGACAGTGCAGTGATCCATCAGTACAAACCCTTCGACAGTGCAGCACTCCCTCAGTACTGACCATCTGACAGTGCAGCACTCCCTCAGTACTGAACCTCTGACAATGCAGCACTCCCTCAGTACTGCCCCTCTGACAGTGCAGTGCTCCCTCAGTACAGACCCTTCGACAGTGCAGCACTCCCTCAGTACTTACCCTCTGACAGTGCAGCACTCCCTCAGTAGTGCCCCTCTGACAGTGCAGCACTCCCTCAGTACTGACCCTCTGACAGTGCATTGCTCCCTCAGTACTGACCCTCTGACAATGCAGCACTCCCTCAGTACTGCCCCTCTGACAGTGCAATGCTCCCTCAGTACAGACACTTCGACAGTGCAGCACTCCCTCAGTACAGACCCTCTGACAGTGCAGCACTCCATCAGTACTGCCCCTCTGACAGTGCAGTGCACCCTCAGTGCTGACCCTCTGACAGTGCAGCACTCCCTCAGTACTGACCCTGAGACAGTGCAGCACTCTCTCAGTACTGACCCTCTGACAGTGCAGCATTCCCTCAGTACTGCCCTCTGACAGTGCAGTTTTCCCTCAGTACAGACCCTCCGACAGTGCAGCACTCCCTCAGTACTGACCCGCTGACAGTGCATTGCTCCCTCAGTACTGACCCACTGACAATGCAGCACTCCCTCAGTACTGCCCCTCTGACAGTGCAATGCTCCCTCAGTACAGACACTTCGACAGTGCAGCACTCCCTCAGTACAGACCCTCTGACAGTGCAGCACTCCCTCAGTACTGACCCTCTGGCAGTGCAGCAATCCCTCAGTACTGACCCTGTGACAATGCAGCACTCTCTCAGTACTGACCCTGAGACAGTGCAGCACTCTCTCAGTACTGACCCTCTGACAGTGCAGCACTCCCTCAGTACTGCCCTCTGACAGTGCAGTGATCCCTCAGTAAAGAGCCTCCGACAGTGCAGCACTCCCTCAGTACTGACCATCTGACAGTGCAGTGATCCCTCAGTACTGACCATCCGACAGTGCAGCACTCCCTCAGTACTGACCCTGAGACAGTGCAGCACTCCCTCAGTACTGACCCTGTGACAGTGCAGCACTCCCTCAGTTCTGACATTCTGACATTGCAGCACTCCCACAGTACTGACCCTGTGACAATGCATCACTCTCTCAGTACTGACCCTGAGACAGTGCAGCACTCCCTCAGTACTGACCCTCTGACAGTGCAGCACTCCCTCAGTACTGAACCTCTGACAATGCAGCACTCTCACAGTTCTGACCCTGAGACAGTGCAGCACTCTCTCAGTCCTGACCCTCTGACAGTGCAGCACTCACTCAGTACTGCCCCTCTGACAGTGCAGTGATCCCTCAGTACTGACCCTTCGACAGTGCAGCACTCCCTCAGTATTGACCCTGAGACAGTGCAGTGATCCCTCAGTACTGACCCTCCGACAGTGCAGCACTCCTTCAGTACTGACCTTGAGACAGCGCAGCACTCCCTCAGTACTGAACCTGTGACAGTGCAGCACTCCCTCAGTACTGACCCTGTGACAGTGCAGCACTCCCTCAGTACTGACCGTCTGACAGTGCAGCACTCCCTCAGTACTGACCCTCTGACAGTGCAGCCCTCCCTCTGTACTGATCCTGTGACAGTGCAGCACTCCCTCAGTACTGACCCTCTGACAGTGCAGCATTCCCTCAACACTGACCCTCTGAGTGTGCAACACTACCTCAGTACTGCCCCTTTGAAAGTTCAGCACTCCCTCAGTACTGACCCTCTGACAGTGCAGCACACCCTCAGTACTGACCCTCTGAAAGTGCAGCACTCCCTCAGTACTGACCGTCTGACAGTGTCGCACTCCCTGAGTACTGCCCCTCTGACAGGGCAGCACTCCCTCAGTACTGACCTTCTGACAGTGTCGCACTCCCTCAGTACTGCCCCTCTGACAGTGCAGCACTCCCTCAATACTAACAGTTTGAAAGTTCAGCTCTCCCTCAGTACTGACCCTTCGACAGTGCAGCACTCCCTCAGTACTGACTCTCTGACAGTGCAGCGCTCCCTCACTCCTGACCATTCGACAGTGCAGCACTCCCTCAGTACTGGCCCTTTGAAAGTTCAGCTCTCCCTCAGTACTGACCCTCTGACAGTGCAGCACTCCGTCAGTACTGACTCTCTGACAGTGGATTGATCCCTCACTACTGACCCTCTGACATTGCAGCACTCCCTCAGTACTGACCCTCTGACAGTGCATTGCTCCCTCAGTACTGACCCTCTGACAATGCAGCACTCCCTCAGTACTGCCCCTCTGACAGTGCAATGCTCCCTCAGTACAGACCCTTCGACAGTGCAGCACTCCCTCAGTAAAGACCCTCTGACAGTGCAGCACTCCATCAGTACTGCCCCTCTGACAGTGCAGCTCTCCCTCAGTACTGACCCTCTGACAGTGCAGTGCTCCCTCAGTACTGACCCTCTGACAGTGCAGCACTCCCTCAGTACTGACCCTCTGACAGCGCATTGCTCCCTCAGTACTGACCCTCTGACAATGCAGCACTCCCTCAGTACTGGCACTCTGACATGCAGTGCTCCCTCAGTACAGACCCTCTGAAAGTGCAGCACTCCCTCAGTACTGACCCCTTTGACAGTGTCGTACTCCCACAGTACTGACCCACTGACAGTGCAGCACTCCCTCAGTACTGACCCTCTAACAGTGCATTGCTCCATCAGTACTGAACCTCTGACAACGCAGCACTCCCCCAGTACTGCCCCTCTGACAGTGCAGTGCTCCCTCAGTACAGACCCTTCGACAGTGCAGCACTCCCTCAGTACTTACCCTCTGATAGTGCAGCACTCCCTCAGTAGTGCCCCTCTGATAGTGCAGCACTCCCTCAGTACTGACCCTCTGACAGTGCAGCACTCACTCAGTACTGACCCTCTGAAAGTGCATTGCTCCCTCAGTACTGACCCTCTGACAATGCAGCACTCCCTCAGTACTGCCCCTCTGACAGTGCAATGCTCCCTCAGTACAGACACTTCGACAGTGCAGCACTCCCTCACTACTTACCCTCTGACAGTTGCAGCACTCCCTCAGTACTGCCCCTCTGACAGTGCAGCACTCCCTCAGTACTGACCCTCTGACAGTGCAGCACTCCCTCAGTACTGACCCTCTGACAGTGCATTGCTCCCTCCGTACTGACCCTCTGACAATGCAGCACTCCCTCAGTACTGCCCCTCTGACAGTGCAATGCTCCCTTAGTACAGATACTTCGACAGTGCAGCACTCCCTCAGTACAGACCCTCTGACAGTGCGGCACTCCATCAGTACTGCCCCTCTGACAGTGCAGTGCACCCTCAGTGCTGACCCTCTGACAGTGCAGCACTCCCTCAGTACTGCCCTCTGACAGTGCAGTGATCCCTCAGTACAGACCCTCCGACAGTGCAGCACTCCCTCAGTACTGAACCACTGAAGTGCATTGCTCCCTCAGTACTGACCCTCTGACAATGCAGCACTCCCTCAGTACTGCCACTCTGACAGTGCAATGCCTCCACAGTACAGACACTTCGACAGTGCAGCACTCCCTCAGTACAGACCCTCTGACAGTGCAGCACTCACTCAGTACTGACCCTCTGAAAGTGCATTGCTCCCTCAGTACTGACCCTCTGACAATGCAGCACTCCCTCAGTACTGCCCCTCTGACAGTGCAATGCTCCCTCAGTACAGACACTTCGACAGTGCAGCACTCCCTCACTACTTACCCTCTGACAGTTGCAGCACTCCCTCAGTACTGCCCCTCTGACAGTGCAGCACTCCCTCAGTACTGACCCTCTGACAGTGCAGCACTCCCTCAGTACTGACCCTCTGACAGTGCATTGCTCCCTCCGTACTGACCCTCTGACAATGCAGCACTCCCTCAGTACTGCCCCTCTGACAGTGCAATGCTCCCTTAGTACAGATACTTCGACAGTGCAGCACTCCCTCAGTACAGACCCTCTGACAGTGCGGCACTCCATCAGTACTGCCCCTCTGACAGTGCAGTGCACCCTCAGTGCTGACCCTCTGACAGTGCAGCACTCCCTCAGTACTGCCCTCTGACAGTGCAGTGATCCCTCAGTACAGACCCTCCGACAGTGCAGCACTCCCTCAGTACTGAACCACTGAAGTGCATTGCTCCCTCAGTACTGACCCTCTGACAATGCAGCACTCCCTCAGTACTGCCACTCTGACAGTGCAATGCCTCCACAGTACAGACACTTCGACAGTGCAGCACTCCCTCAGTACAGACCCTCTGACAGTGCAGCACTCCCTCAGTACTGACCCTCTGGCAGTGCAGCAATCCCTCAGTACTGACCCTGTGACAATGCAGCACTCTCTCAGTACTGACCCTGAGACAGTGCAGCACTCTCTCAGTACTGACCCTCTGACAGTGCAGCACTCCCTCAGTACTGCCCTCTGACAGTGCAGTAATCCCTCAGTACAGACCCACCGACAGTGCAGCACTCCCTCAGTACTGACCATCTGACAGTGCAGCACTCCCTCAGTACTGAACATCTGACAATGCAGCACTCTCTCAGTACTGACCCTGTGACAGTGCAGCACTCCCTCAGTTCTAACACTCTGACATTGCAGCACTCACTCAGTACTGACGCTGTGACAATGCAGCACTCTCTCAGTACTGACCCTGAGACAGTGCAGCACTCCCTCAGTACTGACCCTCTGACAGTGCAGCACTCCCTCAGTACTGAACATCTGACAATGCAGCACTCTCACAGTACAGACCCTGAGACAGTGCAGCACTCTCTCAGTACTGACCCTCTGACAGTGCAGTGATCCCTCAGTACAAACCCTTCGACAGTGCAGCACTCCCTCAGTACTGACCCTCTGACAGGGCAGCACTCCCTCAGTACTGAACCTCTGACAATGCAGCACTCCCTCAGTACTGCCCCTCTGACAGTGCAGTGCTCCCTCAGTACAGACACTTCGACAGTGCAGCACTCCCTCAGTACTTACCCTCTGACAGTGCAGCACTCCCTCAGTAGTGCCCCTCTGACAGTGCAGCACTCCCTCAGTACTGACCCTCTGACAGTGCAGCACTCCCTCAGTACTGACCCTCTGACAGTGCATTGCTCCCTCAGTACTGACCCTCTGGCAATGCAGCACTCCCTCAGTACTGCCCCTCTGACAGTGCAATGCTCCCTCAGTGCTGACCCTTCGACAGTGCAGCACTCCCTCAGTACTGATCCTGAGACAGTGCAGCACTCTCTCAGTACTGACCCTCCGACAGTGCAGCACTCCCTCAGTACTGACCCACTGACAGTGCATTGCTCCCTCAGTACAGACACTTCGACAGTGCAGCACTCCCTCAGTACAGACCCTCTGACAGTGCAGCACTCCCTCAGTACTGACCCTCTGGCAGTGCAGCAATCCCTCAGTACTGAAACTGTGACAATGCAGCACTCTCTCAGTACTGACCCTTCGACAGTGCAGCACTCCCTCAGTACTGACTCTCTGACAGTGCAGCGCTCCCTCACTCCTGACCATTCGACAGTGCAGCACTCCCTCAGTACTGGCCCTTTGAAAGTTCAGCTCTCCCTCAGTACTGACCCTCTGACAGTGCAGCACTCCCTCAGTACTGACTCTCTGACATTGGATTGATCCCTCACTACTGACCCTCTGACATTGCAGCACTCCCTCAGTACTGACCCTCTGACAGTGCATTGCTCCCACAGTACTGACCCTCTGACAATGCAGCACTCCCTCAGTACTGCCCCTCTGACAGTGCAATGCTCCCTCAGTACAGACCCTTCGACTGTGCAGCACTCCCTCAGTACAGACCCTCTGACAGTGCAGCACTCCATCAGTACTGCCCATCTGACAGTGCAGCACTCCCTCAGTACTGACCCTCTGACAGTGCAGTGCTCCCTCAGTACTGACCCTCTGACAGTGCAGCACTCCCGCAGTACTGACCCTCTGACAGTGCATTGCTCCCTCAGTACTGACCCTCTGACAATGCAGCACTCCCTCAGTACTGCCCCTCTGACATGCAGTGCTCCCTCAGTACAGACCCTCTGAAAGTGCAGCACTCCCTCAGTACTGACCCCTCTGACAGTGTCGTACTCCCACAGTACTGACCCACTGACAGTGCAGCACTCCCTCAGTACTGACCCTCTAACAGTGCATTGCTCCCTCAGTACTGAACCTCTGACAACGCAGCACTCCCTCAGTACTGCCCCTCTGACAGTGCAGTGCTCCCTCAGTACAGACCCTTCGACAATGCAGCACTCCCTCAGTACTTACCCTCTGATAGTGCAGCACTCCCTCAGTAGTGCCCCTCTGACAGTGCAGCACTCCCTCAGTACGGACCCTCTGACAGTGCAGCACTCACTCAGTACTGACCCTCTGACAATGCATTGCTCCCTCAGTACTGACCCTCTGACAATGCAGCACTCCCTCAGTACTGCCCCTCTGACAGTGCAATGCTCCCTCAGTACAGACACTTCGACAGTGAAGCACTCCCTCAGTACTTACCCTCTGACAGTTGCAGCACTCCCTCAGTACTGCCCCTCTGACAGTGCAGCACTCCCTCAGTACTGACCCTCTGACAGTGCAGCACTCCCTCAGTACTGACCCTCTGACATTGCATTGCTCCCTCCGCACTGACCCTCTGACAATGCAGCACTCCCTCAGTACTGCCCCTCTGACAGTGCAATGCTCCCTTAGTACAGACACTTCGACAGTGCAGCACTCACTCAGTACAGACACTCTGACAGTGCAGCACTCCTTCAGTACTGCCCCTCTGACAGTGCAGTGCACCCTCAGTGCTGACCCTCTGACAGTGCAGCACTCCCTCAGTACTGCCCTCTGACAGTGCAGTGATCCCTCAGTACAGACCCTCCGACAGTGCAGCACTCCCTCAGTACTGCCACTCTGACAGTGCAATGCTCCCTCAGTACAGACACTTCGACAGTGCAGCACTCCCTCAGTACAGACCCTCTGACAGTGCAGCACTCCCTCAGTACTGACCCTCTGGCAGTGCAGCAATCCCTCAGTACTGATCCTGTGACAATGCAGCACTCTCTCAGTACTGACCCTGAGACAGTGCAGCACTCTCTCAGTACTGACCCTCTGACAGTGCAGCACTCCCTCAGTACTGCCCTCTGACAGTGCAGTGATCCCTCAGTACAGACCCTCCGACAGTGCAGCACTCCCTCAGTACTGACCATCTGACAGTGCAGTGATTCCTCTGTACTGACCATCCGACAGTGCAGCACTCCCTCAGTACTGACCCTGAGACAGTGCAGCACTCACTCAGTACTGACCCTGTGACAGTGCAGCACTCCCTCAGTTCTAACACTCTGACATTGCAGCACTCACTCAGTACTGACGCTGTGACAATGCAGCACTCTCTCAGTACTGACCCTGAGACAGTGCAACACTCCCTCAGTACTGACCCTCTGACAGTGCAGCACTCCCTCAGTACTGAACCTCTGACAATGCAGCACTCTCACAGTACAGACCCTGAGACAGTGCAGCACTCTCTCATACTGACCCTCTGACAGTGCAGTGATCCCTCAGTACAAACCCTTCGACAGTGCAGCATTCCCTCAGTACTGACCCTCTGACAGTGCAGCACTCCCTCAGTACTGAACCTCTGACAGTGCAGCACTCCCTCAGTACTGACCCTCTGACAGTGCAGCACTCCCTCAGTAATGACCCTCTGACAGTGCATTGCTCCCTCAGTACTGACCCTCTGGCAATGCAGCACTCCCTCAGTACTGCCCCTCTGACAGTGCAATGCTCCCTCAGTACAGACACTTCGACAGTGCAGCACTCCCTCAGTACAGACACTCTGACAGTGCAGCACGCCATCAGTACTGCCCCTCTGACAGTGCAGTGCACCCTCAGTGCTGACCCTTCGACAGTGCAGCACTCCCTCAGTACTGACCCTGCGACAGTGCAGCACTCTCTCAGTACTGACCCTCCGACAGTGCAGCACTCCCTCAGTACTGAACCACTGACAGTGCATTGCTCCCTCAGTACAGACACTTCGAAAGTGCAGCACTCCCTCAGTACAGACCCTCTGACAGTGCAGCACTCCCTCAGTACTGACCCTCTGGCAGTGCAGCAATCCCTCAGTACTGACCCTGTGACAATGCAGCACTCTCTCAGTACTGACCCTGAGACAGTGCAGCACTCCCTCAGTACTGCCCTCTGACAGTGCAGTGATCCCTCAGTACAGACCCTCCGACAGTGCAGCACTCCCTCAGTACTGACCATCTGACAGTGCAGTGATCCCTCAGTACTGACCATCCGACAGTGCAGCACTCCCTCAGTACTGACCCTGAGACAGTGCAGCACACACTCAGTACTGACCCTGTGACAGTGCAGCACTCCCTCAGTTCTAACACTCTGACATTGCAGCACTCACTCAGTACTGACCCTGTGACAATGCAGCACTCTCTCAGTACTGACCCTGAGAAAGTGCAGCACTCCCTCAGTACTGACCCTCTGACAATGCAGCACTCTCACAGTACTGACCCTGAGAGTGCAGCACTCTCTCAGTACTGACCCTCTGACAGTGCAGCACTCCCTCAGTACAGCCCCTCTGACAGTGCAGTGATCCCTCAGTACAAACCCTTCGACAGTGCAGCACTCCCTCAGTACTGACCCTCTGACAGTGCAGCACACCCTCAGCACTGAACCTCTGACAATGCAGCACTCCCTCAGTACTGCCCCTCTGACAGTGCAGTGCTCCCTCAGTACAGACCCTTCGACAGTGCAGCACTCCCTCAGTACTTACCCTCTGACAGTGCAGCACTCCCTCAGTAGTGCCCCTCTGACAGTGCAGCACTCCCTCAGTACTGACCCTCTGACAGTGCAGCACTCCCTCAGTACTGACCCTCTGACAGTGCATTGCTCCCTCAGTACTGACCCTCTGACAATGCAGCACTCCCTCAGTACTCCCCCTCTGACAGTGCAATGCTCCCTCAGTACAGACACTTCGACAGTGCAGCACTCCCTCAGTACAGACCCTCTGACAGTGCAGCACTCCATCAGTACTGCCCCTCTGACAGTGCAGTGCACCCTCAGTGCTGACCCTCTGACAGTGCAGCACTCCCTCAGTACTGACCATGAGACAGTGCAGCACTCTCTCAGTACTGACCCTCTGACAGTGCAGCACTCCCTCAGTACTGCCCTCTGACAGTGCAGTGATCCCTCAGTACAGACCCTCCGACATTGCAGCACTCCCTCAGTACTGACCCGCTGACAGTGCATTGCTCCCTCAGTACTGACCCTCTGACAGTGCAGCACTCCCTCAGTACTGACCCTCTGACAGTGCATTGCTCCCTCATTACTGACCCTCTGACAATGCAGCACTCCCTCAGTACTGCCCCTCTGACATGCAGTGCTCCCTCATTACAGACCCTCTGAAAGTGCAGCACTCCCTCAGTACTGACCCCTCTGACAGTGTCGTACTCCCACAGTACTGACCCACTGACAGTGCAGCACTCCCTCTGTACTGACCCTCTAACAGTGCATTGCTCCATCAGTACTGAACCTCTGACAACGCAGCACTCACTCAGTACTGCCCCTCTGACAGTGCAGTGCTCCCTCAGTACAGACCCTTCGACAGTGCAGCACTCCCTCAGTACTTACCCTCTGATAGTGCAGCACTCCCTCAGTAGTGCCCCTCTGACAGTGCAGCACTCCCTCAGTACTGACCCTCTGACAGTGCAGCACTCACTCAGTACTGACCCTCTGACAGTGCATTGCTCCCTCAGTACTGACCCTCTGACAATGCAGCACTCCCTCAGTACTGCCCCTCTGACAGTGCAATGCTCCCTCAGTACAGACACTTCGACAGTGCAGCACTCCCTCAGTACTTACCCTCTGACAGTTGCAGCACTCCCTCAGTAATGCCCATCTGACAGTGCAGCACTCCCTCAGTACTGACCCTCTGACAGTGCAGCACTCCCTCAGTACTGCCCATCTGACAGTGCAGCACTCCCTCAGTACTGACCCTCTGACAGTGCAGCACTCCCTCAGTACTGCCCCTCTGACAGTGCAATGCTCCCTTAGTACAGACACTTCGACAGTGCAGCACTCCCTCAGTACAGACCCTCTGACAGTGCAGCATTCCATCAGTACTGCCCCTCTGACAGTGCAGTGCACCCTCAGTGCTGACCCTCTGACAGTGCAGCACTCCCTCAGTACTGCCCTCTGACAGTGCAGTGATCCCTCAGTACAGACCCTCCGACAGTGCAGCACTCCCTCAGTACTGAACCACTGACAGTGCATTGCTCCCTCAGTACTGACCCTTTGACAATGCAGCACTCCCTCAGTACTGCCACTCTGACAGTGCAATGCTCCCTCAGTACAGACACTTCGACAGTGCAGCACTCCCTCAGTACAGACCCTCTGACAGTGCAGCACTCCCTCAGTACTGACCATCTGGCAGTGCAGCAATCCCTCAGTACTGACCCTGTGACAATGCAGCACTCTCTCAGTACTGACCCTGAGACAGTGCAGCACTCTCTCAGTACTGACCCTCTGACAGTGCAGCACTCCCTCAGTACTGCCCTCTGACAGTGCAGTGATCCCTCAGTACAGACCCTCCGACAGTGCAGCACTCCCTCAGTACTGACCATCTGACAGTGCAGTGATTCCTCTGTACTGACCATCCGACAGTGCAGCACTCCCTCAGTACTGACCCTGAGACAGTGCAGCACTCACTCAGTACTGACCCTGTGACAGTGCAGCACTCCCTCAGTTCTAACACTCTGACATTGCAGCACTCACTCAGTACTGACGCTGTGACAATGCAGCACTCTCTCAGTACTGACCCTGAGACAGTGCAGCACTCCCTCAGTACTGACCCTCTGACAGTGCAGCACTCCCTCAGTACTGAACCTCTGACAATGCAGCACTCTCATAGTACAGACCCTGAGACAGTGCAGCACTCTCTCAGTACTGACCCTCTGACAGTGCATTGATCCCTCAGTACAAACCCTTCGACAGTGCAGCACTCCCTCAGTACTGACCCTCTGACAGTGCAGCACTCCATCAGTACTGAACCTCTGACAATGCAGCACTCCCTCAGTACTGCCCCTCTGACAGTGCAGTGCTCCCTCAGAACAGACACTTGGACAGTGCAGCACTCCCTCAGTACTGACCATCTGACATTGCAGTCATCCCTCAGTACTGACCATCCGACAGTGCAGCACAACCTCAGTACTGACCCTGAGACAGTGCAGCACTCACTCAGTACTGACCCTGTGACAGTGCAGCACTCCCTCAGTTCTAACACTCTGACATTGCAGCACTCACTCAGTACTGACGCTGTGACAATGCAGCACTCTCTCAGTACTGACCCTGAGACAGTGCAGCAATCCCTCAGTACTGACCCTCTGACAGTGCAGCACTCCCTCAGTACTGAACCTCTGACAATGCAGCACTCTCACAGTACAGACCCTGAGACAGTGCAGCACTCTCTCAGTACTGACCCTCTGACAGTGCAGTGATCCCTCAGTACAAACCCTTCGACAGTGCAGCACTCCCTCAGTACTGACCCTCTGACAGTGCAGCACTCCCTCAGTACTGAACCTCTGACAATGCAGCACTCCCTCAGTACTGCCCCTCTGACAGTGCAGTGCTCCCTCAGTACAGACACTTCGACAGTGCAGCACTCCCTCAGTACTTACCCTCTGACATTGCAGCACTCCCTCAGTAGTGCCCCTCTGACAGTGCAGCACTCCCTCAGTACTGACCCTCTGACAGTGCAGCACTCCCTCAGTAATGACCCTCTGACAGTGCATTGCTCCCTCAGTACTGACCCTCTGGCAATGCAGCACTCCCTCAGTACTGCCCCTCTGACAGTGCAATGCTCCCTCAGTACAGACACTTCGACAGTGCAGCACTCCCTCAGTACAGACACTCTGACAGTGCTGCACGCCATCAGTACTGCCCCTCTGGCAGTGCAGTGCACCCTCAGTGCTGACCCTTCGACAGTGCAGCACTCCCTCAGTACTGACCCTGAGACAGTGCAGCACTCTCTCAGTACTGACCATCCGACAGTGCAGCACTCCCTCAGTACTGAACCACTGACATTGCATTGCTCCCTCAGTACAGACACTTCGACAGTGCAGCACTCCCTCAGTACAGACCCTCTGACAGTGCAGCACTCCCTCAGTACTGACCCTCTGGCAGTGCAGCAATCCCTCAGTACTGACCCTGTGACAATGCAGCACTCTCTCAGTACTGACCCTGAGACAGTGCAGCACTCTCTCAGTACTGACCCTATGACAATGCAGCACTCCCTCAGTACTGCCCTCTGACAGTGCAGTGATCCCTCAGTACAGACCCTCCGACAGTGCAGCACTCCCTCAGTACTGACCATCTGACAGTGCAGTGATCCCTCAGTACTGACCATCCGACAGTGCAGCACTCCCTCAGTACTGACCCTGAGACAGTGCAGCACACACTTAGTACTGACCCTGTGACAGTGCAGCACTCCCTCAGTTCTAACACTCTGACATTGCAGCACTCACTCAGTACTGACCCTGTGACAATGCAGCACTCTCTCAGTACTGACCCTGAGACAGTGCAGCACTCCCTCAGTACTGACCCTCTGACAATGCAGCACTCTCACAGTACTGACCCTGAGACAGTGCAGCACTCTCTCAGTACTGACCCTCTGACAGTGCAGCACTCCCTCAGTACAGCCCCTCTGACAGTGCAGTGATCCCTCAGTACAAACCCTTCGACAGTGCAGCACTCCCTCAGTACTGACCCTCTGACAGTGCAGCACTCCCTCAGTACTGAACCTCTGACAATGCAGCACTCCCTCAGTACTGCCCCTCTGACAGTGCAGTGCTCCCTCAGTACATACCCTTCGACAGTGCAGCACTCCCTGAGTACTTACCCTCTGACAGTGCAGCACTCCCTCAGTAGTGCCCCTCTGACAGTGCAGCACTCCCTCAGTACTGACCCTCTGACAGTGCAGCACTCCCTCAGTACTGACCCTCTGACAGTGCATTGCTCCCTCAGTACTGACCCTCTGACAATGCAACACTCCCTCAGTACTGCCCCTCTGACAGTGCAATGCTCCCTCAGTACAGACACTTCGACAGTGCAGCACTCCCTCAGTACAGACCCTCTGACAGTGCAGCACTCCATCAGTACTGCCCCTCTGACAGTGCAGTGCACCCTCAGTGCTGACCCTCTGACAGTGCAGCACTCCCTCAGTACTGACCCTGAGACAGTGCAGCACTCTCTCAGTACTGACCCTCTGACAGTGCAGCACTCCCTCAGTACTGCCCTCTGACAGTGCAGTGATCCCTCAGTACAGACCCTCCGACATTGCAGCACTCCCTCAGTACTGACCCGCTGACAGTGCATTGCTCCCTCAGTACTGACCCTCTGACAGTGCAGCACTCCCTCAGTACTGACCCTCTGACAGTGCATTGCTCCCTCAGTACTGACCCTCTGACAATGCAGCACTCCCTCAGTACTGCCCCTCTGACATGCAGTGCTCCCTCAGTACAGACCCTCTGAAAGTGCAGCACTCCCTCAGTACTGACCCCTCTGACAGTGTCGTACTCCCACAGTACTGACCCACTGACAGTGCAGCACTCCCTCAGTACTGACCCTCTAACAGTGCATTGCTCCATCAGTACTGAACCTCTGACAACGCAGCACTCCCTCAGTACTGCCCCTCTGACAGTGCAGTGCTCCCTCAGTACAGACCCTTCGACAGTGCAGCACTCCCTCAGTACTTACCCTCTGATAGTGCAGCACTCCCTCAGTAGTGCCCCTCTGACAGTGCAGCACTCCCTCAGTACTGACCCTCTGACAGTGCAGCACTCACTCAGTACTGACCCTCTGACAGTTGCAGCACTCCCTCAGTACTGCCCCTCTGACAGTGCAGCACTCCCTCAGTACTGACCCTCTGACAGTGCAGCACTCCCTCAGTACTGACCCTCTGACAGTGCATTGCTCCCTCCGTACTGACCCTCTGACAATGCAGCACTCCCTCAGTACTGCCCCTCTGACAGTGCAATGCTCCCTTAGTACAGACACTTCGACAGTGCAGCACTCCCTCAGTACTGACCCTCTGGCAGTGCAGCAATCCCTCAGTACTGACCCTGTGACAATGCAGCACTCTCTCAGTACTGACCCTGAGACAGTGCAGCACTCTCTCAGTACTGACCCTCTGACAGTGCAGCACTCCCTCAGTACTGCCCTCTGACAGTGCAGTGATCCCTCAGTACAGACCCTCCGACAGTGCAGCACTCCCTCAGTACTGACCATCTGACAGTGCAGTGATTCCTCAGTACTGACCATCCGACAGTGCAGCACTCCCTCAGTACTGACCCTGAGACAGTGCAGCACTCACTCAGTACTGACCCTGTGACAGTGCAGCACTCCCTCAGTTCTAACACTCTGACATTGCAGCACTCACTCAGTACTGACGCTGTGACAATGCAGCACTCTGTCAGTACTGACCCTGAGACAGTGCAGCACTCCCTCAGTACTGACCCTCTGACAGTGCAGCACTCCCTCAGTACTGAACCTCTGACAATGCAGCACTCTCACAGTACAGACCCTGAGACAGTGCAGCACTCTCTCAGTACTGACCCTCTGACAGTGCAGTGATCCCTCAGTACAAACCCTACGACAGTGCAGCACTCCCTCAGTACTGACCCTCTGACAGTGCAGCACTCCATCAGTACTGAACCTCTGACAATGCAGCACTCCCTCAGTACTGCCCCTCTGACAGTGCAGTGCTCCCTCAGTACATTCACTTCGACAGTGCAGCACTCCCTCAGTACTTACCCTCTGACAGTGCAGCACTCCCTCAGTAGTGCCCCTCTGACAGTGCAGCACTCCCTCAGTACTGACCCTCTGACAGTGCAGCACTCCCTCAGTACTGACCCTCTGACAGTGCATTGCTCCCTCAGTACTGACCCTCTGGCAATGCAGCACTCCCTCAGTACTGCCCCTCTGACAGTGCAATGCTCCCTCAGTACAGACACTTCGACAGTGCAGCACTCCCTCAGTACAGACACTCTGACAGTGCAGCACGCCATCAGTACTGCCCCTCTGACAGTGCAGTGCACCCTCAGTGTTGACCCTTCGACAGTGCAGCACTCCCTCAGTACTGACCCTGAGACAGTGCAGCACTCTCTCAGTACTGACCCTCCGACAGTGCAGCACTCCCTCAGTACTGACCCACTGACAGTGCATTGCTCCCTCAGTGCAGACACTTCGACAGTGCAGCACTCCCTCAGTACAGACCCTCTGACAGTGCAGCACTCCCTCAGTACTGACCCTCTGGCAGTGCAGCAATCCCTCAGTACTGAACCTGTGACAATGCAGCACTCTCTCAGTACTGACCCTTCGACAGTGCAGCACTCCCTCAGTACTGGCTCTCTGACAGTGCAGCGCTCCCTCACTCCTGACCATTCGACAGTGCAGCACTCCCTCAGTACTGGCCCTTTGAAAGTTCAGCTCTCCCTCAGTACTGACCCTCTGACAGTGCAGCACTCCCTCAGTACTGACTCTCTGACAGTGGATTGATCCCACACTACTGACCCTCTGACATTGCAGCACTCCCTCAGTACTGACCCTCTGACAGTGCATTGCTCCCACAGTACTGACCCTCTGACAATGCAGCACTCCCTCAGTACTGCCCCTCTGACAATGCAATGCTCCCTCAGTACAGACCCTTCGACAGTGCAGCACTCCCTCAGTACAGACCCTCTGACAGTGCAGCACTCCATCAGTACTGCCCCTCTGACAGTGCAGCACTCCCTCAGTACTGACCCTCTGACAGTGCAGTGCTCACTCAGTACTGACCCACTGACAGTGCAGCACTCCCTCAGTACTGACCCTCTGACAGTGCATTGCTCCCTCAGTACTGACCCTCTGACAATGCAGCACTCCCTCAGTACTGCCCTCTGACATGCAGTGCTCCCTCAGTACAGACCCTCTGAAAGTGCAGCACTCCCTCAGTACTGACCCCTCTGACAGTGTCGTACTCCCACAGTACTGACCCACTGACAGTGCAGCACTCCCTCAGTACTGACCCTCTAACAGTGCATTGCTCCCTCAGTACTGAACCTCTGACAACGCAGCACTCCCTCAGTACTGCCCCTCTGACAGTGCAGTGCTCCCTCAGTACAGACCCTTCGACAGTGCAGCACTCCCTCAGTACTTACCCTCTGATAGTGCAGCACTCCCTCAGTAGTGCCCCTCTGACAGTGCAGCACTCCCTCAGTACTGACCCTCTGACAGTGCAGAACTCACTCAGTACTGACCCTCTGACAGTGCATTGCTCCCTCAGTACTGACCCTCTGACAATGCAGCACTCCCTCAGTACTGCCCCTCTGACAGTGCAATGCTCCCTCAGTACAGACACTTCGACAGTGCAGCACTCCCTCTGTACTTACCCTCTGACAGTTGCAGCACTCCCTCAGTACTGCCCCTCTGACAGTGCAGCACTCCCTCAGTACTGACCCTCTGACAGTGCAGCACTCCATCAGTACTGCCCCTCTGACAGTGCAGTGCACCCTCAGTGCTGACCCTCTGACAGTGCAGCACTCCCTCAGTACTGCCCTCTGACAGTGCAATGCTCCCTCAGTACAGACACTTCGACAGTGCAGCACTCCCTCAGTACAGACCCTCTGACAGTGCAGCACTCCCTCAGTACTGACCCTCTGGCAGTGCAGCAATCCCTCAGTACTGACCCTGTGACAATGCAGCACTCTCTCAGTACTGACCCTGAGACAGTGCAGCACTCTCTCACTACTGACCCTCTGACAGTGCAGCACTCCCTCAGTACTGCCCTCTGACAGTGCAGTGATCCCTCAGTACAGACCCTCCGACAGTGCAGCACTCCCTCAGTACTGACCATCTGACAGTGCAGTGATCCCTCAGTACTGACCATCCGACAGTGCAGCACTCCCTCAGTACTGACCCTGTGACAGTGCAGCACTCCCTCAGTTCTAACACTCTGACATTGCAGCACTCACTCAGTACTGACGCTGTGACAATGCAGCACTCTCTCAGTACTGACCCTGGACAGTGCAGCACTCCCTCAGTACTGACCCTCTGACAGTGCAACACTCCCTCAGTACTGAACCTCTGACAATGCAGCACTCTCACAGTACAGACCCTGAGACAGTGCAGCACTCTCTCAGTACTGACCCTCTGACAGTGCAGTGATCCCTCAGTACAAACCCTTCGACAGTGCAGCACTCCCACAGTACTGACCCTCTGACAGTGCAGCACTCCCTCAGTACTGAACCTCTGACAATGCAGCACTTCCTCAGTACTGCCCCTCTGACAGTGCAGCACTCCCTCAGTACTGACCCTCTGACAGTGCATTGCTCCCTCAGTACTGACACTCTGACAATGAAGCACTCCCTCAGTACTGCCCCTCTGACAGTGCAGTGCTCCCTCAGTGCAGACCCTTCGACAGTGCAGCACTCCCTCAGTACTGACAATCTGACAGTGCAGCAGTCCCTCAGTACTGCCCCTCTGGCAGTGCAGCACTCCCGCAGTACTGACCCTCTGACAGAGCAGTGCCCCCTTAGTACTGACACTCTGACAGTGCAGCACTCCCTCAGTACTGGCCCTTTGAAAGTTCAGCTCTCCCTCAGTTCTGACCCTCTGACAGTGCAGTGTTCCCTCAGTACTGACCCCTCTGATAGTGCAGCACTCACTCAGTACTGCCCCTCTGACAGTGCAGCACCCCCTCAGTACTAACCCTCTGACAGTGCATTGCTCCCTCAGTACTGACACTCTGACAATGCAGCACTCCCTCAGTACTGCCCCTCTGACAGTGCAGTGCTCCCTCAGTACAGACCCTTCGACAGTGCTGCACTGCCTCAGTACTGACCCTCTGACAGTGCAGCATTCCCTCAGTACTGCCCCTCTGACTGTGCAGCACTCCCTCAGTACTGACCCTCTGACAGAGCAGTGCCCCCTCAGTACTGACCCTCTGACAGTGCAGCACTCCCTCAGTACTGGCCCTTTGAAAGTGCAGCTCCTTCTCAGTACTGACCCTCCAACAGTGCAGCACTCCCTCAGTACTGACCCTCTGACAGTGCAGCACTCCCTCAGTACTGCCCCTCTGACAGTGCAGCACTCCCTCAGTACTGACCCTCTGACATTGCAGTGCTCCCTCAGTACTGACCCTCTAACAGTGCTGCACTCCCTCAGTACTGACCCTTCGACAGTGCAGCGCTCCCTCAGTACTGAACCTTCGACAGTGCAGCACACCCTCAGTACTGACCCTCTGACAGTGCAGCACTCCCTCAGTACTGACCCTCTGACAGTGCAGTGCTCCCTCAGTACTGACCCCTCTGACAGTGTCTCACTCCCTCAGTACTGACCCTCTGACAGTGCAGCACTCCCTCAGGACTGACCCTCTGACAGTGCATTGCTCCCTCAGTACTGACCCTCTGAGAATGCAGCACTCCCTCAGTACTGCCCCTCTGACAGTGCAGTGCTCCCTCAGTAGTGACCCTCTGACAGTGCAGCACTCCCTCAGTACTGACCCTCTGACAGTGCAGTGTTCCCTCAGTACTGACCCCTCAGACAGTGTCGCACTCCCTCAGTACTGACCCTCTGACACTGCAGCACTCACTCAGTACTGACACTCTGACAGTGCATAGCTCCGTCAGTACTGACACTCTGACAATGCAGCACTCCCTCAGTACTGCCCCTCTGACAGTGCAGTGCTCCCTCAGTACAGACCCTCCGACAGTGCAGCACTCCCTCAGTACTGACACTCTGACAGTGCAGCACTCCCTCAGTACTGCCCCTCTGGCAGTGCAGCACTCCCGCAGTACTGACCCTCTGACAGAGCAGTGCCCCCTTAGTACTGACCCTCTGACAGTGCAGCACTCCCTCAGTACTGGCCCTTTGAAAGTTCAGCTCTCCCTCAGTACTGACCCTCCAACAGTGCAGCACTCCCTCAGTACTGGCCCTTTTTAAGTTCAGCTCTCCCTCAGTACTGACCCTCCAACAGTGCAGCACTCCTTCAGTACTGACCCTCTGACAGTGCAGCACTCCCTCAGTTCTGACCCTCTGACAGTGCAGTGTTCCCTCAGTACTGACCCATCTGATAGTGTCGCACTCCCTCAGTACTGACCCTCTGACAGTGCAGCACTCCCTCAGTACTGACCCTCTGACAGTGCATTGCTCCCTCAGTACTGACATTCTGACAATGCAGCACTCCCTCAGTACTGCCCCTCTGACAGTGCAGTGCTCCCTCAGTACAGACCCTTCGACAGCGCAGCACTCCCTCAGTACTGACACTCTGACAGTGCAGCAGTCCCTCAGTACTGCCCCTCTGGCAGTGCAGCACACCCGCAGTACTGACCCTCTGACAGAGCAGTGCCCCCTTAGCACTGACCCTCAGACAGTGCAGCACTCCCTCAGTACTGGCCCTTTGAAAGTTCAGCTCTCCCTCAGTACTGCCCCTCTGACAGTGCAGCACTCCCTCAGTACTGACCCTCTGACAGTGCAGCACTCCCTCAGTTCTGTCCATCTCACAGTGCAGTGTTCCCTCAGTACTGACCCCTCTGATAGTGTCGCACTCCCTCAGAACTGACCCTATGACAGTGCAGCACTCCCTCAGTACTGACCCTCTGACAGTGCATTGCTCCCTCAGTACTGACACTCTGACAATGCAGCACTCCCTCAGTACTGCCCCTCTGACAGTGCAGTGCTCCCTCAGTACAGACCCTTCGACAGTGCAGCACTGCCTCAGTACTGACCCTCTGACAGTGCAGCACTCCCTCAGTGCTTCCCCTCTGACTGTGCAGCACTCCCTCAGTCCTGAGCCTCTGACAGAGCAGTGCCCCCTCAGTACTGACCCTCTGACAGTGCAGCACTCCCTCAGTACTGGCCCTTTGAAAGTTCAGCTCTCCCTCAGTACTGACCCTCCGACAGTGCAGCACTCCCTCAGTACTGACCCTCTGACAGTGCAGCTCTCCCTCAGTACTGCCCCTCTGACAGTGCAACACTCACTCAGTACTGACCCTCTGACAGTGCAGTGCTCCCTCAGTACTGACCCTCTGACAGTGCTGCACTCCCTCAGTACTGACCCTTCGACAGTGCAGCGCTCCCTCAGTACTGACACTTCGACAGT
Organism: Heterodontus francisci; assembly: GCF_036365525.1. Classification (NCBI taxonomy): domain Eukaryota; kingdom Metazoa; phylum Chordata; class Chondrichthyes; order Heterodontiformes; family Heterodontidae; genus Heterodontus; species Heterodontus francisci. The sequence continues at coordinate 584,693 of NC_090395.1, forward strand.
GCAGCACTCCCTCAGCACTGACCCTCTGACAGTGCAGCACTCCCTCAGTACTGCCCCTCTGACAGTGCAGTGCTCCCTCAGTACAGACCCTTCGACAGTGCAGCACTGCCTAAGAACTAACCCTCTGACAGTGCAGCACTCTCTCAGTACTGCCCCTCTGACTGTGCAGCACTCCCTCAGTACTGACCCTCTGACAGTGCATTGCTCCCTCAGTACTGACCCTCTGACAGTGCAGCACTTCCTCAGTACTGGCCCTTTGAAAGTTCAGCTCTCCCTCAGTACTGACCCTCCAACAGTGCAGCACTCCCTCAGTACTGACCCTCTGACAGTGCAGCACTCCCTCAGTTCTGACCCTCTGACAGTGCAGTGTTCCCTCAGTACTGACCCCTCTGATAGTGTCGCACTCCCTCAGTACTGACCCTCTGACAGTGCAACACTCCCTCATGTACTGACCCTCTGACAGTGCATTGCTCCCTCAATACTGACACTCTGTCAATGCAGCACTCCCTCAGTACTGCCCCTCTGACAGTGCAGTGTTCCCTCAGTACAGACCCTTCGACAGTGCAGCACTCCCTCAGTACTGACACTCTGACAGTGCAGCACTCCCTCAGTACTGCCCCTATGGCAGTGCAGCACTCCCGCAGTACTGACCCTCTGACAGAGCAGTGCCCCCATAGTACTGACCCTCTGACAGTGCAGCACTCCCTCAGTACTGGCCCTTTGAAAGTTCAGCTCTCCCTCAGTACTGACCCTCCAACAGTGCAGCACTCCCTCAGTACTGACCCTCTGACAGTGCAGCACCCCCTCAGTTCTGACCCTCTGACAGTGCTGTGTTCCCTCAGTACTGACACCTCTGATAGTGTCGCACTCCCTCAGTACTGACCCTCTGACAGTGCAGCACTCCCTCAGTACTGACCCTCTGACAGTGCATTGCTCCCTCAGTACTGACACTCTGACAATGCAGCACTCCCTCAGTACTGCCCCTCTGACAGCGCAGTGCTCCCTCAGTACAGACCATTCGACAGTGCAGCACTGCCTCAGTACTGACCCTCTAACAGTGCAGCACTCCCTCAGTACTGCCCCTCAGACTGTGCAGCACTCCCTCATTACTGACCCTCTGACAGAGCAGTGCCTCCTCAGTACTGACCCTCTGACAGTGCAGCACTCTCTCAGTACTGGCCCTTTGAAAGTTCAGCTCTCCCTCAGGACTGACCCTCCAACAGTGCAGCACTCTCTCAGTACTGACCCTCTGACAGTGCAGCACTCCCTCAGTACTGCCCCTCTTACAGTGCAGCACTCCCTCAGTACTGACCCTCTGACAGTGCAGCACTCCCTCAGTACTGACCGTCTGACAGTGCATTGCTCCCTCACTACTGCCCCTCTGACAGTGCAGCACTCCCTCAGTACTGACCGTCTGACAGTGTCGCACTCCCACAGTACTGCCCCTCTGACAGTGCAGCACTCCCTCAGTGCTGCCCCTCTGACAGTGCAGCACTCCCTCAATTTTGGCCCTTTGAAAGTTCAGCTCTCCCTCAGTACTGACCCTCTGACAGTGCAGCACTCCCTCAGTACTGACCCTCTGACAGTGCATTGCTCCATCAGTACTGACCCTCTGACAGTGCAGCTCTCCCTCAGTACTGACCCTCTGACATTGCAGCACTCCCTCAGTACTGCACCTCTGACAGTGCCACACTCCCTCAGTACTGCCCCTCTGACATTGCAGCACTCCCTCAGTACTGCACCTCTGACAGTGCAGTACTCCCTCAGTACTGACCCTCTGACAGTGCAGCACTCACTCAGTACTGCCCCTCTGACAGTGCAGCACTCCCTCAGTACTGACCCAATGACAGTGCAGTGCTCCCTCAGTACTGACCCTCTGACAGTGCAGCACTCCCTCAGTACTGAACCTCTGACAGTGCATTGCTCCCTCAGTACTGACCCTCTGACAATGTAGCACTCCCTCAGTACTGACCCTCTGACAGTACAGTGCTCCCTCAGTACTGACCCCTCTAACAGTGCCGCACTCCCTCATTACTGACCCTCTGACAGTGCAGCACTCCCTCAGTACTAACCCTCTGACAGTGCATTGCTCCCTCAGTACTGACCCTCTGACAATGCAGCACTCCCTCAGTACTGCCCCTCTGACAGTACAGTGCTCCCTCAGTAGAGACCCTCTGACAGTGCAGCATTCCCTCAGTACTGACCCTCTGACAGTGCAGTGTTCCCTCAGTACTGACCCCTCTGACAGTGTCGCACTCCCTCAGTACTGACCCTCTGACAGTGCAGCACTCCCTCAGAACTGACCCTCTGACAGTGCGTTGCTCCCTCAGTGCTGACACTCTGACAATGCAGCACTCCCTCAGTACTGCCCCTCTGACAGTGCAGTGCTCCCTCGGTACAGACCCTTCGACAGTGCAGCACTCCCTCAGTACTGAACCTCTGACAGTGCAGCACTCCCTCAGTACTGCCCCTTTGACAGTGCAGCACTCCCTCAGATCTGACCCTCTGACAGAGCAGTGCCCCCACAGTACTGACCCTCTGACAGTGCAGCACTCCCTCAGTACTGGCCCTTTGAAAGTTCAGCTCTCCCTCAGTACTGAACCTCCAACAGTGCAGCACTCCCTCAGCACTGACCCTCTGACAGTGCAGCACTCCCTCAGTACTGCCCCTCTGACAGTGCAGCACTCCCTCAGTACTGACCCTCTGACAGTGCAGTGCTCCCTCAGTACTGACCCTCTGACAGTGCTGCACTCCCTCAGTACTGACACTTCGACAGTGCAGCGCTCCCTCAGTACTGACCGTTCGTCAGTGCAGCACTCCCTCAGTACTGACCCTCTGACAGTGCAGCACTCCCTCAGTACTGACCCTCTGACAGTGCTTTGCTCCCTCAGTACTGACCCTCTGACAGTGTCGCACTCCCTCAGTACTGACCCTCTGACAGTGCAGCACTCCCTCAGTACTGACCCCCTGACAGTGCATTGCTCCCTCAGTACTGACCCTCTGACAATGCAGCACTCCCTCAGTACTGCCCCTCTGACAGTGCAGTGCTCCCTCAGTAGTGACCCTCTGACAGTGCAGCATTCCCTCAGTACTGACCCTCTGACAGTGCAGTGTTCCCTCAGTACTGACCCCTCTGACATTGCAGCACTCCCAAGTACTGACCCTCTGACAGTGCATTGCTCCCTCAGTACTGACACTCTGACAATGCAGCACTCCCTCAGTACTGCCCCTCTGACAGTGCAGTGCTCCCATCAGTACAGACCCTTCGGCAGTGCAGCACTCCCTCAGTACTGACCCTCTGACAGTTCAGCACTCCCTCAGTACTGCCCCTCTGACAGGGCAGCACTCCCTCAGTACTGCCACTCTGACAAAGCAGTGCCCCCACAGTACTGACCCCCTGACAGTGCAGCACTCCCTCAGTACTGGCCCTTTGAAAGTTCAGCTCTCCCTCAGTACTGACCCTCCAACAGTGCAGCACTCCCTCAGTACTGACCCTCTGACAGTGCAGCACTCCCTCAGTACTGCCCCTCTGACAGTGCAGCACTCCCTCAGTACTGAACCTCTGACAGTGCAGTGCTCCCTCAGTACTGACCCTCTGACAGTGCTGCACTCCCTCAGTACTGACATTTCGACAGTGCAGCGCTCACTCAGTACTGACCCTTCGACAGTGCAGCACTCCCTCAGTACTGACCCTCTGACAGTGCAGCACTCCCTCAGTACTGACCATCTGACAGTGCATTGCTCGCTCAGTACTGACCCTCTGACAGTGCAGCACTCCCTCAGTAGTGACCCTCTGACAGTGCAGCACTCCCTCAGCACTGACACTCTGACAGTGCAGTGCTCCCTCAGTACTGAACCTCTGACTGTGCATTGCTCCCTCAGTACTGACCCTCTGACAATGCAGCACTCCCTCAGTACTGACCCTCTGACAGTACAGTGCTCCCTCAGTACTGACCCTTTGAAAGTTCAGCACTCCCTCAGTACTGACCCTCTGACAGTGCAGCACTCCCTCAGTACTGACCCTTTGAAAGTTCAGCACACCCTCATTACTGACCCTCTGACAGTGCAGCACTCCCTCAGTACTGACCCTTTGAAAGTTCAGCACTCCCTCAGTACTGACCCTCTTACAGTGCAGCACTCCCTCAGTACTGACCCTCTGACAGTGCAGCACTCCCTCAGTACTGACCGTCTGACAGTGCATTGCTCCCTCACTACTGCCCCTCTGACAGTGCAGCACTCCCTCAGTACTGACCGTCTGACAGTGTCGCACTCCCACAGTACTGCCCCTCTGACAGTGCAGCACTCCCTCAGTGCTGCCCCTCTGACAGTGCAGCACTCCCTCAGTTTTGGCCCTTTGAAAGTTCAGCTCTCCCTCAGTACTGACCCTCTGACAGTGCAGCACTCCCTCAGTACTGACCCTCTGACAGTGCATTGCTCCATCAGTACTGACCCTCTGACAGTGCAGCTCTCCCTCAGTACTGACCCTCTGACATTGCAGCACTCCCTCAGTACTGCACCTCTGACAGTGCCACACTCCCTCAGTACTGCCCCTCTGACATTGCAGCACTCCCTCAGTCCTGCACCTCTGACAGTGCAGCACTCCCTCAGTACTGACCCTCTGACAGTGCAGCACTCACTCAGTACTGCCCCTCTGACAGTGCAGCACTCCCTCAGTACTGACCCTCTGACAGTGCAGTGCTCCCTCAGTACTGACCCTCTGACAGTGCAGCACTCCCTCAGTACTGAACCTCTGACAGTGCATTGCTCCCTCAGTACTGACCCTCTGACAATGTAGCACTCCCTCAGTACTGACCCTCTGACAGTACAGTGCTCCCTCAGTACTGACCCCTCTAACAGTGCCGCACTCCCTCATTACTGACCCTCTGACAGTGCAGCACTCCCTCAGTACTAACCCTCTGACAGTGCATTGCTCCCTCAGTACTGACCCTCTGACAATGCAGCACTCCCTCAGTACTGCCCCTCTGACAGTACAGTGCTCCCTCAGTAGAGACCCTCTGACAGTGCAGCATTCCCTCAGTACTGACCCTCTGACAGTGCAGTGTTCCCTCAGTACTGACCCCTCTGACAGTGTCGCACTCCCTCAGTACTGACCCTCTGACAGTGCAGCACTCCCTCAGAACTGACCCTCTGACAGTGCGTTGCTCCCTCAGTGCTGACACTCTGACAATGCAGCACTCCCTCAGTACTGCCCCTCTGACAGTGCAGTGCTCCCTCGGTACAGACCCTTCGACAGTGCAGCACTCCCTCAGTACTGAACCTCTGACAGTGCAGCACTCCCTCAGTACTGCCCCTTTGACAGTGCAGCACTCCCTCAGATCTGACCCTCTGACAGAGCAGTGCCCCCACAGTACTGACCCTCTGACAGTGCAGCACTCCCTCAGTACTGGCCCTTTGAATGTTCAGCTCTCCCTCAGTACTGACCCTCCAACAGTGCAGCACTCCCTCAGCACTGACCCTCTGACAGTGCAGCACTCCCTCAGTACTGCCCCTCTGACAGTGCAGCACTCCCTCAGTACTGACCCTCTGACAGTGCAGTGCTCCCTCAGTACTGACCCTCTGACAGTGCTGCACTCCCTCAGTACTGACACTTCGACAGTGCAGCGCTCCCTCAGTACTGACCGTTCGTCAGTGCAGCACTCCCTCAGTACTGACCCTCTGACAGTGCAGCACTCCCTCAGTACTGACCCTCTGACAGTGCTTTGCTCCCTCAGTACTGACCCTCTGACAGTGTCGCACTCCCTCAGTACTGACCCTCTGACAGTGCAGCACTCCCAAGTACTGACCCTCTGACAGTGCATTGCTCCCTCAGTACTGACACTCTGACAATGCAGCACTCCCTCAGTACTGCCCCTCTGACAGTGCAGTGCTCCCATCAGTACAGACCCTTCGGCAGTGCAGCACTCCCTCAGTACTGACCCTCTGACAGTGCAGCACTCCCTCAGTACTGCCCCTCTGACAGGGCAGCACTCCCTCAGTACTGCCACTCTGACAGAGCAGTGCCCCCACAGTACTGACCCCCTGACAGTGCAGCACTCCCTCAGTACTGGCCCTTTGAAAGTTCAGCTCTCCCTCAGTACTGACCCTCCAACAGTGCAGCACTCCCTCAGTACTGACCCTCTGACAGTGCAGCACTCCCTCAGTACTGCCCCTCTGACAGTGCAGCACTCCCTCAGTACTGAACCTCTGACAGTGCAGTGCTACCTCAGTACTGACCCTCTGACAGTGCTGCACTCCCTCAGTACTGACATTTCGACAGTGCAGCGCTCACTCAGTACTGACCCTTCGACAGTGCAGCACTCCCTCAGTACTGACCCTCTGACAGTGCAGCACTCCCTCAGTACTGACCATCTGACAGTGCATTGCTCGCTCAGTACTGACCCTCTGACAGTGCAGCACTCCCTCAGTAGTGACCCTCTGACAGTGCAGCACTCCCTCAGCACTGACACTCTGACAGTGCAGTGCTCCCACAGTACTGAACCTCTGACTGTGCATTGCTCCCTCAGTACTGACCCTCTGACAATGCAGCACTCCCTCAGTACTGACCCTCTGACAGTACAGTGCTCCCACAGTACTGACCCCTCTAACAGTGTCGCACTCCCTCAGTACTGACCCTCTGACAGTGCAGCACTCCCTCAGTACTGACCCTCTGACAGTGCATTGCTCCCTCAGTACTGACCCTCTGACAATGCAGCACTCCCTCAGTACTGCCCCTCTGACAGTACAGTGCTCCGTCAGTAGAGACCCTCTGACAGTGCAGCATTCCCTCAGTACTGACCCTCTGACAGTGCAGTGTTCCCTCAGTACTGACGCCTCTGACAGTGTCGCACTCCCTCAGTACTGACCCTCTGACAGTGCGTTGCTCCCTCAGTACTGACACTCTGACAATGCAGCACTCCCTCAGTACTGCCCCTCTGACAGTGCAGTGCTCCCTCGGTACAGACACTTCGACAGTGCAGCACTCCCTCAGTACTGACCCTCTGACAGTGCTGCACTCCCTCAGTACTGCCCCTCTGACAGTGCAGCACTCCCTCAGATCTGACCCTCTGACAGAGCAGTGCCCCCTCAGTACTGACCCTCTGACAGTGCAGCACTCCCTCAGTACTGACCCTCTGACAGTGCTTTGCTCCCTCAGTACTGACCCTCTGACAGTGTCGCACTCCCTCAGTACTGACCCTCTGTCAGTGCAGCACTCCCTCAGTACTGACCCTCTGACAGTGCATTGCTCCCTCAGTACTGACCCTCTGACAATGCAGCACTCCCTCAGTACTGCCCCTCTGACAGTGCAGTGCTCCCTCAGTAGTGACCCTCTGACAGTGCAGCATTCTCTCAGTACTGACCCTCTGACAGTGCAGTGTTCCCTCAGTACTGACCCCTCTGACAGTGTCGCACTCCCTCAGTACTGACCCTCTGACAGTGCAGCACTCCCAAGTACTGACCCTCTGACAGTGCATTGCTCCCTCAGTACTGACACTCTGACAATGCAGCACTCCCTCAGTACTGCCCCTCTGACAGTGCAGTGCCCCCTCCGTACAGACCCTTCGGCAGTGCAGCACTCCCTCATTACTGACCCTCTGACAGTGCAGCACTCCCTCAGTTCTGCCCCTCTGACAGTGCAGCACTCCCTCAGTACTGCCCCTCTGACAGAGCAGTGCCCCCACAGTACTGACCCTCTGACAGTGCAGCACTCCCTCAGTACTGGCCCTTTGAAAGTTCAGCTCTCCCTCAGTACTGACCCTCCAACAGTGCAGCACTCCCTCAGTACTGACCCTCTGACAGTGCAGCACTCCCTCAGTACTGCCCCTCTGACAGTGCAGCACTCCCTCAGTACTGACCCTCTGACAGTGCAGTGCTCCCTCAGTACTGACCCTCTGACAGTGCTGCACTCCCGCAGTACTGACACTTCGACAGTGCAGCGCTCACTCAGTACTGACCCTTCGACAGTGCAGCACTCCCTCAGTACTGACCCTCTGACAGTGCAGCACTCCCTCAGTACTGACCATCTGACAGTGCATTGCTCCCTCAGTACTGACCCTCTGACAGTGCAGCACTCCCTCAGTACTGACCCTCTGACAGTGCAGCACTCCCTCAGTACTGACACTCTGACAGTGCAGTGCTCCCTCAGTACTGAACCTCTGACAGTTCAGCACTCACTCAGTACTGACCCTCTGACAGTGCATTGCTCCCTCAGCACTGGACCTCTGACAATGCAGCACTCCCTCAGTACTGCCCCTCTGACAGTGCATTGCTCCCTCAGCACTGAACCTCTGACAATGCAGCACTCCCTCAGTACTGACCCTCTGACAGTGCAGTGCTCCCTCAGTACTGACCCCTCTGACAGTGTCGCACTCCCTCAGTACTGACCCTCTAACGGTGCAGCACTCCCTCAACACTGACCCTCTGACAGTGCAGCACTCCCTCAGTACTGACCCTCTGACAGAGCAGTGCCCCCACAGTACTGACCCTCTGACAGTGCAGCACTCCCTCAGTACTGGCCCTTTGAAAGTTCAGCTCTCCCTCAGTACTGAACCTCCAAGTGCAGCACTCCCTCAGCTCTGACCCTCTGACAGTGCAGCACTCCCTCAGTACTGCCCCTCTGACAGTGCAGCACTCCCTCTGTACTGACCCTCTGACAGTGCAGTGCTCCCTCAGTACTGACCCTCTGACAGTGCTGCACTCCCTCAGTACTGACACTTCGACAGTGCAGCGCTCCCTCAGTACTGACACTTCGTCAGTGCAGCACTCCCTCAGTACTGACCCTCTGACAGTGCAGCACTCCCTCAGTACTGACCCTCTGACAGTGCTTTGCTCCCTCAGTACTGACCCTCTGACAGTGTCGCACTCCCTCAGTACTGACCCTCTGTCAGTGCAGCACTCCCTCAGTACTGACCCTCTGACAGTGCATTGCTCCCTCAGTACTGACCCTCTGACAATGCAGCACTCCCTCAGTACTGCCCCTCTGACAGTGCAGTGCTCCCTCAGTAGTGACCCTCTGACAGTGCAGCATTCCCTCAGTACTGACCCTCTGACAGTGCAGTGTTCCCTCAGTACTGACCCTCTGACAGTGCAGCACTCCCAAGTACTGACCCTCTGACAGTGCATTGCTCCCTCAGTACTGACACTCTGACAATGCAGCACTCCCTCAGTACTGCCCCTCTGACAGTGCAGTGCTCCCTCCGTACAGACCCTTCGGCAGTGCAGCACTCCCTCAGTACTGACCCTCTGACAGTGCAGCACTCCCTCAGTTCTGCCACTCTGACAGTGCAGCACTCCCTCAGTACTGCCCCTCTGACAGAGCAGTGCCCCCACAGTACTGACCCTCTGACAGTGCAGCAATCCCTCAGTACTGGCCCTTTGAAAGTTCAGCTCTCCCTCAGTACTGACCCTCCAACAGTGCAGCACTCCCTCAGTACTGACCCTCTGACAGTGCAGCACTCCCTCAGTACTGCCCCTCTGACAGTGCAGCACTCCCTCAGTACTGACCCTCTGACAGTGCAGTGCTCCCTCAGTACTGACCCTCTGACAGTGCTGCACTCCCGCAGTACTGACACTTCGACAGTGCAGCGCTCACTCAGTACTGACCCTTCGACAGTGCAGCACTCCCTCAGTACTGACCCTCTGACAGTGCAGCACTCCCTCAGTACTGACCATCTGACAGTGCATTGCTCCCTCAGTACTGACCCTCTGACAGTGCAGCACTCCCTCAGTACTGACCCTCTGACAGTGCAGCACTCCCTCAGTACTGACACTCTGACAGTGCAGTGCTCCCTCAGTACTGAACCTCTGACAGTTCAGCACTCACTCAGTACTGACCCTCTGACAGTGCATTGCTCCCTCAGCACTGAACCTCTGACAATGCAGCACTCCCTCAGTACTGCCCCTCTGACAGTGCATTGCTCCCTCAGCACTGAACCTCTGACAATGCAGCACTCCCTCAGTACTGACCCTCTGACAGTGCAGTGCTCCCTCAGTACTGACCCCTCTGACAGTGTCGCACTCCCTCAGTACTGACCCTCTAACGGTGCAGCACTCCCTCAACACTGACCCTCTGACAGTGCAGCACTCCCTCAGTACTGACCCTTTGAAAGTTCAGCACTCCCTCAGTACTGACCCTCTGACGTTGCAGCACTCCCTCAGTACTGACCCTTTGAAAGTTCAGCACACCCTCATGACTGACCCTCTGACAGTGCAGCACTCCCTCAGTACTGCCGCTTTGAAAGTTCAGCACTCCCTCAGTACTGAGCCTCTGACAGTGCAGCACTCCCTCAGTACTAACCCTCTGACAGTGCAGCACACCCTCAGTACTGCTGCTCTGACAGTACAGTGCTCCCTCAGTACTGACCCTCTGACAGTACAGTGCTCCCTCAGTACTGACCCCTCTAACAGTGTCGCACTCCCTCAGTACTGACCCTCTGACAGTGCAGCACTCCCTCAGTACTGACCCTCTGACAGTGCATTGCTCCCTCAGTACTGACCCTCTGACAATGCAGCACTCCCTCAGTACTGCCCCTCTGACAGTACAGTGCTCCGTCAGTAGAGACCCTCTGACAGTGCAGCATTCCCTCAGTACTGAACCTCTGACAGTGCAGTGTTCCCTCAGTTCTGACGCCTCTGACAGTGTCGCACTCCCTCAGTACTGACCCTCTGACAGTGCAGCACTCCCTCAGTACTGACCCTCTGACAGTGCGTTGCTCCCTCAGTACTGACACTCTGACAATGCAGCACTCCCTCAGTACTGCCCCTCTGACAGTGCAGTGCTCCCTCGGTACAGACCCTTCGACAGTGCAGCACTCCCTCAGTACTGACCCTCTGACAGTGCAGCACTCCCTCAGTAATGCCCCTCTGACAGTGCAGCACTCCCTTAGATCTGACCCTCTGACAGAGCAGTGCCCCCAAAGTACTGACCCTCTGACAGTGCAGCGCTCCCTCAGTACTGGCCCTTTGAAAGTTCAGCTCTCCCTCAGTACTGACCCTCCAAGTGCAGCACTCCCTAAGCACTGACCCTCTGACAGTGCAGCACTCCCTCAGTACTGCCCCTCTGACAGTGCAGCACTCCCTCTGTACTGACCCTCTGACAGTGCAGTGCTCCCTCAGTACTGACCCTCTGACAGTGCTGCACTCCCTCAGTACTGACACTTCGACAGTGCAGCGCTCCCTCAGTACTGACCATTCGTCAGTGCAGCACTCCCTCAGTACTGACCCTCTGACAGTGCAGCACTCCCTCAGTACTGACCCTCTGACAGTGCTTTGCTCCCTCAGTACTGAACCTCTGACAGTGTCGCACTCCCTCAGTACTGACCCTCTGTCAGTGCAGCAATCCCTCAGTACTGACCCTCTGACAGTGCATTGCTCCCTCAGTACTGACCCTCTGACAATGCAGCACTCCCTCAGTACTGCCCCTCTGACAGGGCAGTGCTCCCTCAGTAGTGACCCTCTGACAGTGCAGCATTCCCTCAGTACTGACCCTCTGACAGTGCAGTGTTCCCTCAGTACTGACCCCTCTGACAGTGTCGCACTCCCTCAGTACTGACCCTCTGACAGTGCAGCACTCCCAAGTACTGACCCTCTGACAGTGCATTGCTCCCTCAGTCCTGACACTCTGACAATGCAGCACTCCCTCAGTACTGCCCCTCTGACAGTGCAGTTCTCCCTCCGTACCGACCCTTCGTCAGTGCAGCACTCCCTCAGTACTGACCCTCTGACAGTGCAGCACTCCCTCAGTTCTGCCCCTCTCACAGTGCAGCACTTCCTCAGTACTGCCCCTCTGACAGAGCAGTGCCCCCACAGTACTGACCCTCTGACAGTGCAGCACTCCCTCAGTACTGGCCCTTTGAAAGTTCAGCTCTCCCTCAGTACTGACCCTCCAACAGTGCAGCACTCCCTCAGTACTGCCCCTCTGACAGTGCAGCACTCCCTCAGTACTGACCCTCTGACAGTGCAGTGCTCCCTCAGTACTGACCCTCTGACAGTGCTGCACTCCCGCAGTACTGACACTTCGACAGTGCAGCGCTCACTCAGTACTGACCCTTCGACAGTGCAGCACTCCCTCAGTACTGACCCTCTGACAGTGCAGCACTCCCTCAGTACTGACCATCTGACAGTGCATTGCTCCCTCAGTACTGACCCTCTGACAGTGCAGCACTCCCTCAGTACTGACCCTCTGACAGTGCAGCACTCCCTCAGTACTGACACTCTGACGGTGCAGTGCTCCCTCAGTACTGAACCTCTGACAGTTCAGCACTCACTCAGTACTGACCCTCTGACAGTGCATTGCTCCCTCAGCACTGAACCTCTGACAATGCAGCACTCCCTCAGTACTGCCCCTCTGACAGTGCATTGCTCCCTCAGCACTGAACCTCTGACAATGCAGCACTCCCTCAGTACTGACCCTCTGACAGTGCAGTGCTCCCTCAGTACTGACCCTCTAACGGTGCAGCACTCCCTCAACACTGACCCTCTGACAGTGCAGCACTCCCTCAGTACTGACCCTTTGAAAGTTCAGCACTCCCTCAGTACTGACCCTCTGACGTTGCAGCACTCCCTCAGTACTGACCCTTTGAAAGTTCAGCACACCCTCATTACTGACCCTCTGACAGTGCAGCACTCCCTCAGTACTGCCCCTTTGAAAGTTCAGCACTCCCTTAGTACTGAGCCTCTGACAGTGCAGCACTCCCTCAGTACTAACCCTCTGACAGTGCAGCACACCCTCAGTACTGCTGCTCTGACACTGCAGTTCTCCCTCAGTACTGCCCCTCTGACAGTGTAGCACACCCTCATTACTGACCCTCTGACAGTGCAGTACTCCCTCAGTACTGCCTCTCTGACACTGCAGTTATCCCTCAGTACTGCCCCTCTGACAGTGTAGCACACCCTCATTACTGACCCTCTGACAGTGCAGCACTCCCTCAGTACTGACCCTCTAACAGTGCAGCACTCCCTCAGTACTGCCCCTCTGACAGTGTAGCACACCCTCATTACTGACCCTCTGACAGTGCAGCACTCCCTCAGTACTGTCCCTCTAACAGTGCAGCACTCCCTCAGTACTGACCCTCTGACAGTGCAGCACTCCCTCAGTACTGACCCTCTGACAGTGCTTTGCTCCCTCAGTACTGACCCTCTGACAGTGTCGCACTCCCTCAGTACTGACCCTCTGTCAGTACAGCACTACCTCAGTACTGACCCTCTGACAGTGCATTGCTCCCTCAGTACTGACCCTCTGACAATGCAGCACTCCCAAGTACTGACCCTCTGACAGTGCATTGCTCCCTCAGTACTGACACTCTCACAATGCAGCACTCCCTCAGTACTGCCCCTCTGACAGTGCAGTGCTCCCTCCGTACAGACCCTTCGGCAGTGCAGCACTCCCTCAGTACTGACCCTCTGACAGTGCAGCACTCCCTCAGTTCTGCCCCTCTGACAGTGCAGCACTCCCTTAGTACTGACCCTCTGACAGTGCAGTGCTCCCTCAGTACTGACCCTCTGACAGTGCTGCACTCCCGCAGTACTGACACTTCGACAGTGCAGCGCTCACTCAGTGCTGACCCTTCGACAGTGCAGCACTCCCTCAGTACAGACCCTTCGACAGTGCAGCACTCCCTCAGTACTGACCATCTGACAGTGCATTGCTCCCTCAGTACTGACCCTCTGACAGTGCAGCACTCCCTCAGTACTGACCCTCTGACAGTGCAGCACTCCCTCAGTACTGACACTCTGACAGTGCAGTGCTCCCTCAGTACTGAACCTCTGACAGTTCAGCACTCACTCAGTACTGACCCTCTGACAGTGCATTGCTCCCTCAGCACTGAACCTCTGACAATGCAGCACTCCCTCAGTACTGCCCCTCTGACAGTGCATTGCTCCCTCAGCACTGAACCTCTGACAATGCAGCACTCCCTCAGTACTGACCCTCTGACAGTGCAGTGCTCCCTCAGTACTGACCCCTCTGACAGTGTCGCACTCCCTCAGTACTGACCCTCTAACGGTGCAGCACTCCCTCAACACTGACCCTCTGACAGTGCAGCACTCCCTCAGTACTGACCCTTTGAAAGTTCAGCACTCCCTCAGTACTGACCCTCTGACGTTGCAGCACTCCCTCAGTACTGACCCTCTGACAGTGCAGCACTCCCTCAGTACTGACCCTCTAACAGTGCAGCACTCCCTCAGTACTGACCCTCTGACAGTGTAGCACTCCCTCAGTACTGACCATCTGACAGTTTAGCACTCCCTCAGTACTGCCCCTCTGACAGTGCAGCTCTCCCTCAGTACTGACCGTCTGACAGTGTCGCACTCCCTTAGTACTGACCCTTTGAAAGTTCAGCTCTCCCTCAGTACTGACCCTTCGACAGAGCAGCGCTCCCTCAGTACTGACCCTCTGACAGTGCAGCACTCCCTCAGTACTGACTCTCTGACAGTGCAGCGCTCCCTAAATACTGCCACTCTGACAGTGCAGCACTCCCTCAGTACTGGCCCTTTGAAAGTTCAGCTCCCCCTCAGTACTGACCCTCTGACAGTGCAGCACTCCCTCAGTACTGACCCTCTGACAGTGCATTGCTCCCTCAGTACTGACCCTTTGACAGTGCAGCACTCCCTGAGTACTGACCCTCTGACAGTGCATTGCTCCCTCAGTACTGACCCTCTGACAATGCAACACTCCCTCAGTACTGCCCCTCTGACAGTGCAGCACTCCCTCAGAACTGCCCCTCTGACAGTGCAGCACTCCCTCAGTACTGGCCCTCTGACAGTGCACCACTCACTTTGTACTGCCCCTCTGACAGTGCAGCACTCCCTCAGTACTGACCCTCTGACAGTGCAGTGCTCCCTCAGTACTGACCCTCTGACAGTGCAGCACTCCCTCAGTACTGACCCTCTGACAGTGCATTGCTCCCTCAGTACTGACCCTCTGACAATGCAGCACTCCCTCAGTACTGACCCTCTGACAGTGCAGTGCCCCCTTAGTACTGACCCCTCTGACAGTGCCGCACTCCCTCAGTACTGACCCTCTGACAGTGCAGCACTCCCTCAGTACTGACCCTCTGACAGTGCATTGCTCCCTCAGTACTGACCCTCTGACTATGCAGCACTCCCACAGTACTGCCCCTCTGACAGGGCAGTGCTCCCTCAGTAGCGACCCTCTGACAGTGCAGCACTCCCTCAGTACTGACCCTCTGACAGTGCAGTGTTCCCTCAGTACTGACCACTCTGACAGTGCATTGCTCCCTCAGTACTGACACTCTGACAATGCAGCACTCCCTCAGTACTGCTCCTCTGACACTGCAGCGCTCCCTCAGTACAGACCCTTCGACAGTGCAGCACTCCCTCAGTACTGACCCTCTGACAGTGCAGCACTCCCTCAGTACTGCCCCTCTGACAGTGCAGCACTCCCTCAGTACTGACACTCTGACAGAGCAGTGCCCCCACAGTACTGACCCTCTGACAGTGCAGCACTCCCTCAGTACTGGCCCTTTTGAAAGTTCAGCTCTCCCTCAGTACTGACCCTCTGACAGTGCAGCACTCCCTCAGTACTGACCCTCTGACAGTGCAGCACTCCCTCAGTACTGCCCCTCTGACAGTGCAGCACTCCCTCAGTACTGACCCTCTGACAGTGCAGTGCTCCCTCAGTACTGACCCTCTGACAGTGCAGCACTCCCTCAGTACTGACCCTCTGACAGTGCATTGCTCCCTCAGTACTGACCCTCTGACAATGCAGCACTCCCTCAGTACTGCCCCTCTGACAGTGCAGTGCTCCCTCAGTACTGACCCTCTGACACTGCAGCACTCACACAGTACTGACCCTCTGACAGTGCAGTGCTCCCTCAGTACTGACCCCTCCGACAGTGTCGCACTCTTTCAGTACTGACCCTCTGACAGTGCAGCACACCCTCAGTACTGACCCTCTGACTGTGCATTGCTCCCTCAATACTGACACTCTGACAATGCAGCACTCCCTCAGTACTGCTCCTCTGACAGTGCAGTGCTCCCTCAGTACAGACCCTTCGACAGTGCAGCACTCTCTCAGTACTGACCCTCTGACAGTGCAGCACTCCCTCAGTACTGTCGCTCTGACAGTGCAGCACTCCCTCAGTACTGACCCTCTGACAGTGCAGTGCTCAGTGAGTACTGACCCTCTGACAGTGCAGCACTCCCTCAGTACTGACCCTTCGACAGTGCAGCGCTCCCTCAGTACTGAACCTTCGACAGTGCAGCACTCCCTCAGTACTGAACCTCTGAAAGTGCAGTGCTCCCTCAGTACTGACCCTCTGACAGTTCATCACTCCCTCAATACTGACCCTTCGACAGTGCAGCGCTCCCTCACTACTGACCCTTCGACAGTGCAGCACTCCTCAGTATTGACCCTCTGACAGTGCAGTACTCCCTCAGTACTGACCCTTGGACAGTGCAGCGCTCCCTCAGTACTGACCCTTCGACAGTGCAGCACTCCCTCAGTACTGACTCTCTGATAGTGCAGCGCTCCCTCAGTACTGGCCCTTTGAAAGTTCAGCTCTCCCTCAGTACCGACCCTGAGACAGTGCAGCACTCCCTCATTACTGACCCTCAGACAGTGCAGCAGTCCCTCATTACTGACCCTCTGACAGTGCAGCGCTCCCACAGTACTGGCCCTTTCAAAGTTCAGCTCTCCCTCAGTACTGACCCTCTGACAATGCAGCACTCCCTCAGTACTGCCCCTCTGACTGTGCAATGCTCCCTCAGTACAGACCATTCGACAGTGCAATGCTCCCTCAGTACAGACCCTTCGACAGTGCAGCACTCCCTCAGTACTGAGCATCTGACAATGTCGCACTCCCACAGTACTGACCCTCTGACACTGCAGTGGTCCCTCAGTACTGACCCTCTGACAGTGCAGCACTCCCTCAGTCTGACCCTCTGACAGTGCAGTGCTCCCTCAGTACTGACCCCTCTGACAGTGTCGCACTCCCTCAGGACTGACCCTCTGACAGTGCAGCACACCCTCAGTACTGACCCTCTGACAGTGCAGTGCTCCCTCAGTACTGACACTCTGACAATGCAGCACTCCCTCACTACTGCCCCTCTGACAGTGCAGTGCTCCCTCAGTACAGACCCTTCGACAGTGCAGCACTGCCTCAGTACTGACCATCTGACAGTGTCGCACTCCCTCAGTACTGACCCTCTGACAGTGCAGCACTCCCTCAGTACTGCCCCTCCGACAGTGCAATCCTCCCTCAGTGCAGACCCATCGAAAGTGCAGCGCTCACTCAGTACTGCCCCTCTGACAGTGCAGTGCTCCCTTAGTAATGACACTTCGATAGTGCAGCGCTCCCTCAGTACTGACCCGCTGACAGTGTAGCACTCCCTCAGTACTGACCCTCTGACAGTGCAGTGCTCCCTTTACTGACCCTTCGACAGTGCAGCACTCCCTCAGTATTGACCCTCTGACAGTGCAGCACTCCCTCAGTACTGCCCCTCTGACAGTGCAGTGCTCCCTTAGTACTGACCCGCTGACAGTGCAGCACTCCCTCAGTACTGCCCCTCTGACAGTGCAGCGCTCCCTCAGTACTGCCCCTCTGACAGTGCAGCACTCCCTCAGAACTGCCCCTCTGACAGTGCAGCACTCCCTCAGTACTGGCCCTCTGACAGTGCACCACTCACTTTGTACTGCCCCTCTGACAGTGCAGCACTCCCTCAGTACTGACCCTCTGACAGTGCAGTGCTCCCTCAGTACTGACCCTCTGACAGTGCAGCACTCCCTCAGTACTGACCCTCTGACAGTGCATTGCTCCCTCAGTACTGACCCTCTGACAATGCAGCACTCCCTCAGTACTGACCCTCTGACAGTGCAGTGCCCCCTTAGTACTGACCCCTCTGACAGTGCCGCACTCCCTCAGTACTGACCCTCTGACAGTGCAGCACTCCCTCAGTACTGACCCTCTGACAGTGCATTGCTCCCTCAGTACTGACCCTCTGACTATGCAGCACTCCCACAGTACTGCCCCTCTGACAGGGCAGTGCTCCCTCAGTAGCGACCCTCTGACAGTGCAGCACTCCCTCAGTACTGACCCTCTGACAGTGCAGTGTTCCCTCAGTACTGACCACTCTGACAGTGCATTGCTCCCTCAGTACTGACACTCTGACAATGCAGCACTCCCTCAGTACTGCTCCTCTGACACTGCAGCGCTCCCTCAGTACAGACCCTTCGACAGTGCAGCACTCCCTCAGTACTGACCCTCTGACAGTGCAGCACTCCCTCAGTACTGCCCCTCTGACAGTGCAGCACTCCCTCAGTACTGACACTCTGACAGAGCAGTGCCCCCACAGTACTGACCCTCTGACAGTGCAGCACTCCCTCAGTACTGGCCCTTTTGAAAGTTCAGCTCTCCCTCAGTACTGACCCTCTGACAGTGCAGCACTCCCTCAGTACTGACCCTCTGACAGTGCAGCACTCCCTCAGTACTGCCCCTCTGACAGTGCAGCACTCCCTCAGTACTGACCCTCTGACAGTGCAGTGCTCCCTCAGTACTGACCCTCTGACAGTGCAGCACTCCCTCAGTACTGACCCTCTGACAGTGCATTGCTCCCTCAGTACTGACCCTCTGACAATGCAGCACTCCCTCAGTACTGCCCCTCTGACAGTGCAGTGCTCCCTCAGTACTGACCCTCTGACACTGCAGCACTCACACAGTACTGACCCTCTGACAGTGCAGTGCTCCCTCAGTACTGACCCCTCCGACAGTGTCGCACTCTTTCAGTACTGACCCTCTGACAGTGCAGCACACCCTCAGTACTGACCCTCTGACTGTGCATTGCTCCCTCAATACTGACACTCTGACAATGCAGCACTCCCTCAGTACTGCTCCTCTGACAGTGCAGTGCTCCCTCAGTACAGACCCTTCGACAGTGCAGCACTCTCTCAGTACTGACCCTCTGACAGTGCAGCACTCCCTCAGTACTGTCGCTCTGACAGTGCAGCACTCCCTCAGTACTGACCCTCTGACAGTGCAGTGCTCAGTGAGTACTGACCCTCTGACAGTGCAGCACTCCCTCAGTACTGACCCTTCGACAGTGCAGCGCTCCCTCAGTACTGAACCTTCGACAGTGCAGCACTCCCTCAGTACTGAACCTCTGAAAGTGCAGTGCTCCCTCAGTACTGACCCTCTGACAGTTCATCACTCCCTCAATACTGACCCTTCGACAGTGCAGCGCTCCCTCACTACTGACCCTTCGACAGTGCAGCACTCCTCAGTATTGACCCTCTGACAGTGCAGTACTCCCTCAGTACTGACCCTTGGACAGTGCAGCGCTCCCTCAGTACTGACCCTTCGACAGTGCAGCACTCCCTCAGTACTGACTCTCTGATAGTGCAGCGCTCCCTCAGTACTGGCCCTTTGAAAGTTCAGCTCTCCCTCAGTACCGACCCTGAGACAGTGCAGCACTCCCTCATTACTGACCCTCAGACAGTGCAGCAGTCCCTCATTACTGACCCTCTGACAGTGCAGCGCTCCCACAGTACTGGCCCTTTCAAAGTTCAGCTCTCCCTCAGTACTGACCCTCTGACAATGCAGCACTCCCTCAGTACTGCCCCTCTGACTGTGCAATGCTCCCTCAGTACAGACCATTCGACAGTGCAATGCTCCCTCAGTACAGACCCTTCGACAGTGCAGCACTCCCTCAGTACTGAGCATCTGACAATGTCGCACTCCCACAGTACTGACCCTCTGACACTGCAGTGGTCCCTCAGTACTGACCCTCTGACAGTGCAGCACTCCCTCAGTCTGACCCTCTGACAGTGCAGTGCTCCCTCAGTACTGACCCCTCTGACAGTGTCGCACTCCCTCAGGACTGACCCTCTGACAGTGCAGCACACCCTCAGTACTGACCCTCTGACAGTGCAGTGCTCCCTCAGTACTGACACTCTGACAATGCAGCACTCCCTCACTACTGCCCCTCTGACAGTGCAGTGCTCCCTCAGTACAGACCCTTCGACAGTGCAGCACTGCCTCAGTACTGACCATCTGACAGTGTCGCACTCCCTCAGTACTGACCCTCTGACAGTGCAGCACTCCCTCAGTACTGCCCCTCCGACAGTGCAATCCTCCCTCAGTGCAGACCCATCGAAAGTGCAGCGCTCACTCAGTACTGCCCCTCTGACAGTGCAGTGCTCCCTTAGTAATGACACTTCGATAGTGCAGCGCTCCCTCAGTACTGACCCGCTGACAGTGTAGCACTCCCTCAGTACTGACCCTCTGACAGTGCAGTGCTCCCTTTACTGACCCTTCGACAGTGCAGCACTCCCTCAGTATTGACCCTCTGACAGTGCAGCACTCCCTCAGTACTGCCCCTCTGACAGTGCAGTGCTCCCTTAGTACTGACCCGCTGACAGTGCAGCACTCCCTCAGTACTGCCCCTCTGACAGTGCAGCGCTCCCTCAGTACAGACCCTTCGACAGTGCAGCGCTTCCTCAGTACTGACCCTCTGACAGAGCAGCACTCCCTCAGTACTGGCCCTCTGATAGGGCAGCGCTCCCTTAGTCCTGACCCTTCGACAGTGCAGCGCTCCCTCAGTACTGACCAGCTGACAGTGCAGCACTCCCTCAGTACTGCCCCTCTGACAGTGCAGTGCTCCCTCAGTACTGACCCTTCGACAGTGCAGCACTCCCTCAGTACTGACTCTCTGACAGTGCAGCACTCCGTCCGTACTGCCCCTCTGACAGGGCTGCACTCCCTCAGTACTGCCACTTTGAAAGTTCAGCACTCCCTCAGTACTTCCCCTCTGACAGTGTAGCACTCCCTCAGTACTGACCCTTCGACAGTGCAGCACTCCCTCAGTATTGACCCACCGACAGTTCAGTGCTCCCTCAGTACTGACCCTCTGACAGTGCAGCACTCCCTCAGTACTGACCCTTTGAATGTTCAGCAGTCCTTCAGTACTGCCCCTCTGACTGTGTAGCACTCCCTCAGTACTGCCCCTCTGACAGTGCAGTGCTCCCTCTGTACTGACCCTCTGACAGTGCAGCACTCCCTCAGTACGGCCCCTCTGACAGTGCAGTGCTCCCTCAGTACTGACCCTCTGACAGTGCAGCACTCCCTCAGTACTGCCCCTCTGACAGTGCAGTGCTCCCTCAGTACTGACCCTCTGACATTGCAGCACTCCCTCAGTATTGACCCTGTGACAATGCAGCACTCCCTCAGTACTGACCCTCTGACTGTGCAGCACTCCCTCAGTACTGACCATCTGGCAGTGCAGTGCTCCCTCAGTACTGTCCTTCAGACATTGCAGCACTCCCTCAGTACTGACCCTGTGACAATGCAGCACTCCCTCAGTACTGACCCTCTGACAGTGCAGCAGTCCCTCAGTACTCACCCTCTGGCAGTGCAGCACTCCCTCAGTACTGACCCTGTGACAATGCAGCACTCTCTCAGTACTGACCCTCTGACAGTGCAGCACTCCCTCAGTACTGACCCTCCGACAGTGCAGCACTCCCTCAGTACTGACCCTGAGACAATGCAGTGATCCGTCAGTACTGACCCTCCGAAAGTGCAGCACTCACGCAGTACTGACCCTGAGACAGTACAGCACTCCCTCAGTACTGCCTCTCTGACACTGCAGTGCTTCCTCAGTACTGCCCCTCTGACAGTGTAACACACCCTCATTACTGAACCTCTGACAGTGCAGCACTCCCTCAGTACTGACCCTCTAACTGTGCAGCATTCCCTCAGTACTGACCCTCTGACCGTGGAGCACTCCCTCAGTACTGACCCTCTGACAGTGCAGCACTCCCTCAGTACTGACCCTCTAACTGTGCAGCATTCCCTCAGTCCTGACCCTCTGACCGTGGAGCACTCCCTTAGTACTGACCCGCTGACAGTGCAGTACTGCCCCCCTGACAGTGCAGCGCTCCCTCAGTACAGACCATTCGACAGTACAGCGCTTCCTCAGTACTGACCCGCTGACAGAGCAGCACTCCCTCAGTACTGACCCTGTGACAGTGGAGCGCTCCCTCAGTACTGCCCCTCTGAAAGTGCAGCGCTCCCTTAGTACTGACCCTTCAACAGTGCAGCACTCCCTCAGTACTGAGCCTCTGACAGTGCAGCACTCCCTCAGTACTGCCCCTCTGACAGTGCAGGGCTCCCTCAGTACTGACCCTTCGACAGTGCAGCACTCCCTCAGTACTGACTCTCTGACAGTGCAGCACTCCCTCCGTACTGCCCCTCTAACAGTGCTGCACTCCGTCAGTACTGCCCATTTGAAAGTTCAGCACTCCCTCAATACTGCCCCTCTGACAGTGTAGCACTCCCTCAGTACAGACCCTCTGACAGTGCTGCACTCCCTCAGTACTGACCCTTTGAAAGTTCAGCAATCCCTCAGTACTGCCCCTCTGACAGTGCAGTGCTCCCTCAGTACTGACCCTCTGACAGTGCAGCATTCCCTCAGTACTGCCCCTCTGACAGTGCAGTGCTCCCTCAGTACTGACCCTCTGACATTGCAGCACTCCCTCAGTACTGACCCTGTGACAATGCAGCAGTCCCTCAGTACTGACCCTCTGACTGTGCAGCACTCCCTCAGTACTGACCATCTGGCAGTGCAGTGCTCCCTCAGTACTGTCCTTCAGACATTGCAGCACTCCCTCAGTACTGACCCTGTGACAATGCAGCACTCCCTCAGTACTGACCCTCTGACAGTGCAGCAGTCCCTCAGTACTCACCCTCTGGCAGTGCAGCACTCCCTCAGTACTGACCCTGTGACAATGCAGCACTCTCTCAGTACTGACCCTCTGACAGTGCAGCACTCCCTCAGTACTGACCCTCCGACAGTGCAGCACTCCCTCAGTACTGACACTGAGACAATGCAGTGATCCGTCAGTACTGACCCTCCGAAAGTGCAGCACTCACGCAGTACTGACCCTGAGACAGTACAGCACTCCCTCAGTACTGCCTCTCTGACACTGCAGTGCTTCCTCAGTACTGCCCCTCTGACAGTGTAACACACCCTCATTACTGAACCTCTGACAGTGCAGCACTCCCTCAGTACTGACGCTCTAACTGTGCAGCATTCCCTCAGTACTGACCCTCTGACCGTGGAGCACTCCCTCAGTACTGACCCTCTGACAGTGCAGCACTCCCTCAGTACTGACCCTCTAACTGTGCAGCATTCCCTCAGTCCTGACCCTCTGACCGTGGAGCACTCCCTTAGTACTGACCCGCTGACAGTGCAGCACTCCCTCAGTACTGCCCCCCTGACAGTGCAGCGCTCCCTCAGTACAGACCATTCGACAGTACAGCGCTTCCTCAGTACTGACCCGCTGACAGAGCAGCACTCCCTCAGTACTGACCCTGTGACAGTGGAGCGCTCCCTCAGTACTGCCCCTCTGACAGTGCAGCGCTCCCTCAGTACTGACCCTTCGACAGTGCAGCACTCCCTCAGTACTGACTCTCTGACAGTGCAGCACTCCCTCCGTACTGCCCCTCTAACAGTGCTGCACTCCGTCAGTACTGCCCATTTGAAAGTTCAGCACTCCCTCAATACTGCCCCTCTGACAGTGTAGCACTCCCTCAGTACAGACCCTCTGACAGTGCTGCACTCCCTCAGTACTGACCCTTTGAAAGTTCAGCACTCCCTCAGTACTGCCCCTCTGACAGTGCAGTGCTCCCTCAGTACTGACCCTCTGACAGTGCAGCATTCCCTCAGTACTGCCCCTCTGACAGTGCAGTGCTCCCTCAGTACTGACCCTCTGACATTGCAGCACTCCCTCAGTACTGACCCTGTGACAATGCAGCACTCCCTCAGTACTGACCCTCTGACAGTGCAGCACTCCCTCAGTACTGACCCTCTGGCAGGACAGCACTCCCTCAGTACTGACCCTGTGACAATGCAGCACTCACTCAGTACTGACCCTCTGACAGTGCAGCGCTCCCTCAGTACTGACCCACCGACAGAGCAGCACTCCCTCAGTACTGACCCTGAGACTGTGCAGTGATCCCTCAGTACTGACCCTCCGACAGTGCAGCACTCCCTCAGTACTGCCTCTCTGACACTGCAGTTCTCCCTCAGTACTGCCCCTCTGACAGTGTAGCACACCCTCATTACTGACCCTCTGACAGTGCAGCACTCCCTCAGTACTGACCCTCTAACAGTGCAGCACTCCCTCAGTACTGAACCTCTGACAGTGTAGCACTCCCTCAGTACTGACCCTCTAACGGTGCAGCACTCCCTCAACACTGACCCTCTGACAGTGCAGCACTCCCTCAGAACTGACCCAGAGACAGTGCAGTGATCCCTCAGTACTGACCCTCCGAAAGTGCAGCACTCGCTCAGTACTGACCCTGAGACAGTGTAGCACTCCCTCAGTACTGCCTCTCTGACACTGCAGTGCTCCCTCAATACTGCCCCTCTGACTGTGTAGCACACCCTCATTACTGACCCTCTGACAGTGCAGCATTCCCTCAGTACTGACCCTCTGACCGTGTAGCACTCCCTCAGTACTGACCCTCTAACGGTGCAGCACTCCCTCAACACTGATCCTCTGACAGTGCAGTGCTCCCTCAGTACTGATACTCTGACAATGCAGTGCTCCCTTAGTACTGACCCGCTGACAGTGCAGCACTCCCTCAGTACTGCCCCTCTGACAGTGCAGCGCTCCCTCAAAACAGACCCTTCGACAGTGCAGCGCTTCCTCAGTACTGACCCTCTGACAGAGCAGCACTCCCTCAGTACTGACACTGTGACAGTGCAGCACTCCCTAAGTACTGCCCCTCTGACAGTGCAGCGCTCCCTTAGTTCTGACCCTTCAACAGTGCAGCGCTCCCTCAGTACTGAGCTTCTGACAGTGCAGCACTCCCTCAGTACTGCCCCTCTGACAGTGCAGTGCTCCCTCAGTACTGACCCTTCGACAGTGCAGCACTCCCTCAGTACTGACTCTCTGACAGTGCAGCACTCTCTCCGTACTGCCCCTCTGACAGTGCTGCACTCCGTCAGTACTGCCCCTTTGAAAGTTCAGCACTCCCTCAGTACTGCCCCTCTGACAGTGTAGCACTCCCTCAGTACTGACCCTCTGACAGTGCTGCACTCCCTCAGTACTGACCCTTTGAAAGTTCAGCACTCCCTCAGTACGGCCCCTCTGACAGTGCAGTGCTCCCTCAGTACTGACCCTCTGACAGTGCAGCACTCCCTCAGTACAGCCCCTCTGACAGTGCAGTGCTCCCTCAGTACTGACCCTCTGACATTGCAGCACTCCCTCAGTACTGACCCTGTGACAATGCAGCACTCCCTCAGTACTGCCCCTCTGACAGTACAGCACTCCCTCAGTACTGACCCTCTGGCAGTGCAGCACTCCCTCAGTACTGACCCTGTGACAATGCAGCACTCTCTCAGTACTGACCCTCTGACATTGCAGCACTCCCTCAGTACTGCCCATCTGACAGTGCAGTGATCCCTCAGTACTGACCCTCCGACAGAGCAGCACTCCCTCAGTACTGACCCTCTGACAGTGCAGTGATCCCTCAGTACTGACCCTCCGACAGTGCAGCACTCCCTCAGTACTGACACTGAGACAGTGCAGCACTCCCTCAGTACTGCCTCTCTGACACTGCAGTTCTCCCTCAGTACTGCCCCTCT
Organism: Heterodontus francisci; assembly: GCF_036365525.1. Lineage (NCBI taxonomy): Eukaryota > Metazoa > Chordata > Chondrichthyes > Heterodontiformes > Heterodontidae > Heterodontus > Heterodontus francisci. The sequence continues at coordinate 610,295 of NC_090395.1, forward strand.
GACAGTGTAGCACACCCTCATTAATGACCCTCTGACAGTGCAGCGCGCCCTCAGTACTGACCCTCGAACAGTGCAGCACTCCCTCAGTACTGACCCTCTGACAGTGTAGCACTCCCTCAGTACTGACCCTCTAACGGTGCAGCACTCCCTCAACACTGACCCTCTGACAGTGCAGCACTCCCTCAGTACTGACCCTTTGAAAGTTCAGCACTCCCTCAGTACTGACCCTCTGATAGTGCAGCACTCCCTCATTACTGACCCTTTGAAAGTTCAGCACACCCTCATTACGGACCCTGTCACAGTGCAGCACTCCCTCAGTACTGCCCCTTTGAAAGTTCAGCACTCCCTCAGTACTGACCCTCTGACAGTGCAGCACTCCCTCAGTACTGACCCTCTGACAGTGCAGCACTCCCTCAGTACTGCCTCTCTGACACTGCAGTGCTCCCTCAGTACTGCCCCTCTGACAGTGTAGCACTCCCTCAGTATCGACCGTCTGACAGTGCCACTCTCCCTCAGTACTGCCCCTCTGACAGTGCAGCACTCCCTCAGTACTGACCGTCTGACAGTGTCGCACTCCCTCAGTACTGACCCTTTGAAAGTTCAGCTCTCCCTCAGTACTGACACTTCGACAGTGCAGCGCTCCCTCAGTACTGACCCTCTGACAGTGCAGCACTCCCTCAGTACTGACTCTCTGACAGTGCAGCGCTCCCTCAGTACTGCCCCTCTGACAGTGCAGCACTCCCTCAGTACTGGCCCTTTGTAAGTTCAGCTCTCCCTCAGCACTGACCCTCTGACAGTGCAGCATTCCCTCAGTACTGACCCTCTGACAGTGCATTGCTCCCTCAGTACTGACCCTCTGACAATGCAGTTCTCCCTCAGTACTTCCCCTCTGACAGTGCAGCACTCCCTCAGTACTGCCCCTCTGACAGCGCAGCACTCCCTCATTACTGACCCTCTGACAGTGCAGCACTCACTCAGTACTGCCCCTCGGACAGTGCAGCACTCCCTCATTACTGACCCTCTGACAGTGCAGTGTTCCCTCAGTACTGACCCCTCTGACAGTGTCGCACTCCCTCAGTACTGACCCTCTGACAGTGCAGCACTCCCTCAGTACTGGCCCTCTGACAGTGCATTGCTCCCTCAGTACTGACCCTCCGACAGTGCAGCACTCCCTCAGTACTGACCCTGAGACAGTGCAGTACTCCCTCAGTACTGCCTCTCTGACACTGCAGTTCTCCCTCAGTACTGCCCCTCTGACAGTGTAGCACACCATCATTACTGACCCTCTGACAGTGCAGCACTCCCTCAGTACTGACCCTGAGACAGTGCAGTGATCCCTCAGTACTGACCCTCCGACAGAGCAGCACTCCCTCAGTACTGACCCTGAGACAGTGCAGTGATCCCTCAGTACTGCCTCTCTGACACTGCAGTACTCCCTCAGTACTGCCCCTCTGACAGTGTAGCACACCCTCATTACTGACCCTCTGACAGTATAGCACTCACTCAGTACTGCCCCTCTGACAGTGCAGCACTCCCTCAGTACTGACCCTCTGACAGTGTCGCACTCCCTCAGTACTGACCCTCTAACGGTGCAGCACTCCCTCAACACTGACCCTCTGACAGTGCAGCACTCCCTCAGTACTGACCCAGAGACAGTGCAGCACTCCCTCAGTACTGCCTCTCTGACACTGCAGCACTCCCTCAGTACTGACTCTCTGACAGTGCAGCACTCTCTCCGTACTGCCCCTCTGACAGTGCTGCACTCCGTCAGTACTGCCCCTTTGAAAGTTCAGCACTCCCTCAGTACTGCCCCTCTGACAGTGTAGCACTTCCTTAGTACTGACCCTCTGACAGTGCTGCACTCCCTCAGTACTGACCCTTTGAAAGTTCAGCACTCCCTCAGTACGGCCCCTCTGACAGTGCAGTGCTCCCTCAGTACTGACCCTCTGACAGTGCAGCACTCCCTCAGTACAGCCCCTCTGACAGTGCAGTGCTCCCTCAGTACTGACCCTCTGACATTGCAGCACTCCCTCAGTACTGACCCTGTGACAATGCAGCACTCCCTCAGTACTGCCCCTCTGACAGTACAGCACACCCTCAGTACTGACCCTCTGGCAGTGCAGCACTCCCTCAGTACTGACCCTGTGACAATGCAGCACTCTCTCAGTACTGACCCTCTGACATTGCAGCACTCCCTCAGTACTGCCCATCTGACAGTGCAGTGATCCCTCAGTACTGACCCTCCGACAGAGCAGCACTCCCTCAGTACTGACCCTCTGACAGTGCAGTGATCCCTCAGTACTGACCCTCCGACAGTGCAGCACTCCCTCAGTACTGACACTGAGACAGTGCAGCACTCCCTCAGTACTGCCTCTCTGACAATGCAGTTCTCCCTCAGTACTGCCCCTCTGACAGTGTAGCACACCCTCATTAATGACCCTCTGACAGTGCAGCGCGCCCTCAGTACTGACCCTCGAACAGTGCAGCACTCCCTCAGTACTGACCCTCTGACAGTGTAGCACTCCCTCAGTACTGACCCTCTAACGGTGCAGCACTCCCTCAACACTGACCCTCTGACAGTGCAGCACTCCCTCAGTACTGACCCTTTGAAAGTTCAGCACTCCCTCAGTACTGACCCTCTGATAGTGCAGCACTCCCTCATTACTGACCCTTTGAAAGTTCAGCACACCCTCATTACGGACCCTGTCACAGTGCAGCACTCCCTCAGTACTGCCCCTTTGAAAGTTCAGCACTCCCTCAGTACTGACCCTCTGACAGTGCAGCACTCCCTCAGTACTGACCCTCTGACAGTGCAGCACTCCCTCAGTACTGCCTCTCTGACACTGCAGTGCTCCCTCAGTACTGCCCCTCTGACAGTGTAGCACACCGTCATTACTGAACCTCTGACAGTGCAGCACTCCCTCAGTACTGACCCTCAAACAGTGCAGCATTCCCTCAGTACTGACCCTCTGACCGTGTAGCACTCCCTCAGTACTGACACTCTAACGGTGCACCACTCCCTCAACACTGACCCTCTGACAGTACAGTGCTCCCTCAGTGCTGATACTCTGACAATGCAGTGCTCCCTTAGTACTGACCCGCTGACAGTGCAGCACTCCCTCAGTACTGCCCCTCTGACAGTGCAGCGCTCCCTCAGTACAGACCCTTCGAGAGTGCAGCGCTTCCTCAGTACTGACCCTCTGACAGAGCAGCACTCCCTCAGTACTGACCCTGTGACAGTGCACCATTCCCTCAGTACTGCCCCTTTGACAGTGCAGCGCTCCCTTAGTACTGACCCTTCAACAGTGAAGCGATCCCTCAGTACTGAGCCTCTGACAGTGCAGCACTCCCTCAGTACTGCCCCTCTGACAGTGCAGTGCTCCCTCAGTACTGACCCTTCGACAGTGCAGCACTCCCTCAGTACTGACTCTCTAACAGTGCAGCACTCTCTCCGTACTGCCCTTCTGACAGTGCTGCACTCCGTCAGTACTGCCCCTTTGAAAGTTCAGCACTCCCTCAGTACTGCCCCTCTGACAGTGTAGCACTCCCTCAGTACTGCCCCTCTGACAGTGCTGCACTCCCTCAGTACTGACCCTTTGAATGTTCAGCACTCCCTCAGTACTGCCCCTCTGAAAGTGCAGTGCTCCCTCAGTACTGACCCTCTGACAGTGCAGCACTCCCTCAGTACTGCCCCTCTGACAGTGCAGTGCTCCCTCAGTACTGACCCTCTGACATTGCAGCACTCCCTCATTACTGACCCTGTGACAATGCAGCACTCCCTCAGTACTGACCCTCTGACAGTGCAGCACTCCCTCAGTACTGACCCTCTGGCAGTGCAGCACTCCGTCAGTACTGACCCTGTGACAATGCAGCACTCTCTCATTACTGACGCACTGACAGTGCATCACTCCCTCAGTACTGCCCCTCTGACAGTGCAGTGATCCCTCAGTACTGACCCTCCGACAGAGCAGCACTCCCTCAGTACTGACTCTGAGACAGTGCAGTGATCCCTCAGTACTGACCCTCCGACAGTGCAGCACTCCCTCAGTACTGACACTGAGACAGTGCAGCACTCCCTCAGTACTGCCTCTCTGACACTGCAGTTCTCCCTCAGTACTGCCCCTCTGACAGTGTAGCACATCCTCAGTACTGCCCCTCTGACAGTGCAGCACTCCCTCAGTACTGCTCCTCTGACAGTGCAGCACTCCCTCATTACTGACCCTCTGACAGTGCAGCACTCACTCAGTACTGCCCCTCTGACAGTGCAGCACTCCCTCAGTTTTGACCCTCTGACAGTGCAGTGTTCCCTCAGTACTGACCCCTCTGACAGTGTCGCACTCCCTCAGTACTTACCCTCTGACAGTGCAGCACTCCCTCAGTACTGACCCTCTGACAGTGCATTGCTCCCTCAGTACTGACCCTCCGACAGTGCAGCACTCCCTCAGTACTGACCCTGAGACAGTGCAGTACTCCCTCAGTACTGCCTCTCTGACACTGCAGTTCTCCCTCAGTACAGCCCCTCTGACAGTGTAGCACACCATCATTACTGACCCTCTGACAGTGCAGCACTCCCTCAGTACTGACCCTGAGACAGTGCAGTGATCCCTCAGGACTGACCCTCCGACAGAGCAGCACTCCCTCAGTACTGACCCTGAGACAGTGCAGTGATCCCTCAGTACTGACGCTCCGACAGTGCAGCACTCCCTCAGTACTGACACTGAGACAGTGCAGCACTCCCTCAGTACTGCCTCTCTGACACTGCAGTTCTCCCTCAGTACTGCCCCTCTGACAGTGTAGCACACCCTCATTACTGACCCTCTGACAGGGCAGCACTCCCTCAGTACTGACCCTCTAACAGTGTAGCACTCCCTCAGTACTGACCCTCTGACAGTGTAGCACTCCCTCAGTACTGACCCTCTAACCGTGCAGCACTCCCTCAACACTGACCCTCTGACAGTGCAGCACTCCCTCAGTACTGACCCAGAGACAGTGCAGTGATCCCTCAGTACTGACCCTCTAACGGTGCAGCACTCCCTCAACACTGACCCTCTGACAGTGCAGTGATCCCTCAGTACTGACCCTCCGAAAGTGCAGCACTCGCTCAGTACTGACCCTGAGACAGTGCAGCACTCCCTCAGTACTGCCTCTCTGACACTGCAGTTCTCCCTCAGTACTGCCCCTCTGACAGTGTAGCAGACCCTCATTACTGACCCTCTGACAGTGCAGTGCTCCCTCAGTACTGCCCCACTGACAGTGCAGCACACCCTCATTACTGAACCTCTGACAGTGCAGCACTCCCTCAGTACCGACCCTCTAACAGTGCAGCATTGCCTCAGTACTGACCCTCTGACCATGTAGCAGTCCCTCAGTACTGACACTCTAACGGTGCACCACTCCCTCAACACTGACCCTCTGACAGTACAGTGCTCCCTCAGTGCTGATACTCTGACAATGCAGTGCTCCCTTAGTAGAGACCCGCTGACAGTGCAGCACTCCCTCAGTACTGCCCCTCTGACAGTGCAGCGCTCCCTCAGGACAGACCCTTCGACAGTGCAGCGCTTCCTCAGTACTGACCCTCTGACAGAGCAGCACTCCCTCAGTACTGCCCCTCTGACAGTGCAGCGCTCCCCTAGTACTGACCCTTCAACAGTGAAGCGCTCCCTCAGTACTGAGCCACTGACAGTGCAGCACTCCGTCAGTACTGCCCCTTTGAAAGTTCAGCACTCACTCAGTACTGCCCCTCTGACAGTGTAGCACTCCCTCAGTACTGACCCTCTGACAGTGCTGCACTCCCTCAGTACTGACCCTTTGAAAGTTCAGCACTCCCTCAGTACTGCCCCTCTGAAAGTGCAGTGCTCCCTCAGTACTGACCCTCTGACAGTGCAGCACTCCCTCAGTACTGCCCCTCTGACAGTGCAGTGCTCCCTCAGTACTGACCCTCTGACATTGCAGCACTCCCTCATTACTGACCCTGTGACAATGCAGCACTCCCTCAGTACTGACCCTCTGACAGTGCAGCACTCCCTCAGTACTGACCCTCTGGCAGTGCAGCACTCCCTCAGTACTGACCCTGTGACAATGCAGCACTCTCTCATTACTGACCCTCTGACAGTGCAGTGATCCCTCAGTACTGACCCTCCGACAGAGCAGCACTCCCTCAGTACTGACCCTGAGACAGTGCAGTGATCCCTCAGTACTGACCCTCCGACAGTGCAGCACTCCCTCAGTACTGACACTGAGACAGTGCAGCACTCCCTCAGTACTGCCTCTCTGACAATGCAGTTCTCCCTCAGTACTGCCCCTCTGACAGTGTAGCACATCCTCATTAATGACCCTCTGACAGTGCAGCGCGCCCTCAGTACTGACCCTCCAACAGTGCAGCACTCCCTCAGTACTGACCCTCTGACAGTGTAGCACTCCCTCAGTACTGACCCTCTAACGGTGCAGCACTCTCTCAACACTGACCCTCTGACAGTGCAGCACTCCCTCAGTACTGACCCTTTGAAAGTTCAGCACTCCCTCAGTACTGACCCTCTGATAGTGCAGCACTCCCTCAGCACTGACCCTTTGAAAGTTCAGCACACCCTCATTACGGACCCTCTGACAGTGCAGCACTCCCTCAGTACTGCCCCTTTGAAAGTTCAGCACTCCCTCGGTACTGACCCTCTGACAGTGCAGCACTCCCTCAGTACTGACCCTCTGGCAGTGCAGCACTCCCTTAGTACTGCCTCTCTGACTCTACAGTGCTCCCTCAGTACTGCCCCTCTGACAGTGTAGCACTCCCTCAGTACTGACCGTCTGACAGTGTCGCTCTCCCTCAGTACTGCCCCTCTGACAGTGCAGCACTCCCTCAGTACTGACCGTCTGACCGTGTCGCACTCCCTCAGTACTGACCCTTTGAAAGTTCAGCTCTCCCTCAGTACTGACACTACGACAGTGCAGCGCTCCCTCAGTCCTGACCCTGTGACAGTGCAGCACTCCCTCAGTACTGACTCTCTGACAGTGCAGCGCTCCCTCAGTACTGCCCCTCTGACAGTGCAGCACTCCCTCAGTACTGGCCCTTTGTAAGTTCAGCTCTCCCTCAGTACTGACCCTCTGACAGTGCAGCACTCCCTCAGTACTGACCATCTGACAGTGCATTGCTCCCTCAGTACTGACCCTCTGACAGTGCAGCACTCCCTCAGTACTGACCCTCTGACAGTGCATTGCTCCCTCAGTACTGACCCTCTGACAATGCAGCACTCCCTCAGTACTGCCCCTCTGACAGTGCAGCACTCCCTCAGTACTGCCCCTCTGACAGTGCAGCACTCCCTCAGTACTGACCCTCTGACAGTGCAGCACTCACTCAGTACTGCCCCTCTGACAGTGCAGCACTCCATCAGTTCTGACCCTCTGACAGTGCAGTGCAGCCTCAGTACTGACACTCTGACAATGCTGCACTCCCTCAGTACTGCCCCTCTGACAGTGCAGTGCTCCCTCAGTAGTGACCCTCTGACAGTGCAGCTCTCCCTCAGTACTGACCCTCTGACAGTGCAGAGTTCCCTCAGTACTGACCCCTCTGACAGTGTCGCACTCCCTCAGTACTGACCCTCTGACAATGCAGCACTCCCTCAGTACTGACCCTCTGACAGTGCATTGCTCCGTCAGTACTGACCTTCCGACAGTGCAGCACTCCCTCAGTACTGACCCTGAGACAGTGCAGTACTCCCTCAGTACTGCCTCTCTGACAGTGTAGCACTCCCTCAGTACTGACCCTCTAAAGGTGCAGCACTCCCTCAACACTGACCCTCTGACAGTGCAGCACACCCTCAGTACTGACCCTTTGAAAGTTCAGCACTCCCTCAGTACTGACGCTCTGACAGTGCAGCACTCCCTCAGTACTGACCCTTTGAATGTTCAGCACACCCTCATTACTGACCCTTTGACAGTGCAGCACCTTCTCAGTACTGACCCTCTGACAGTGCAGCACTCCCTCAGTGCTGCCTCTCTGACACTACAGTGCACCCTCAGTACTGCCCCACTGACAGTGTAGCACTCCCTCAGTCCTGACCGTCTGACATTATCGCACTCCCTCAGTACTGCCCCTCTGACAGTGCAGCACTACCTCAGTACTGACCGTCTGACAGTGTCGCTCTCCCTCAGTACTGACCCTTTGAAAGTTCAGCTCTACCTCAGTACTGACCCTTCGACAGTGCAGCGCTCCCTCAGTTCTGACCCTCTGACAGTGCAGCACTCCCTCAGTACTGACTCTCTGACAGTGCAGCGCTCCCTCAGTACTGCCCCTCTGACAGTGCAGCACTCCCTCAGTACTGGCCCTTTGAAAGTTCTGCTCTCACTCAGTACTGACCCTCTGACAGTGCAGCACTCCCTCAGTACTGACCCTCTGACAGTGCATTGCTCCCTCAGTACTGACCCTCTGACAGTGCAGCACTCCCTCATAACTGACCCTCTGACAGTGCATTGCTCCCTCAGTACTGACCCTCTGACAATGCAGCACTCCCTCAGTACTGCCCCTCTGACAGTGCAGCACTCCCTCAGTACTGACCCTCTGACAGTGCAGCACTCACTCAGTACTGCCCCTCTGACAGTGCAGCACTCCCTCAGTACTGACCCTCTGACAGTGCAGTGCTCCCTCAGTACTGACCCTCTGACAGTGCAGCACTCCCTCAGTACTGACCCTCTGACAGTGCATTGCTCCCTCAGTACTGACCCTCTGACAATGCAGCACTCCCTCATTACTGACCCTCTGACAGTGCAGTGCTCCCTCAGGACTGACCCCTCTGACAGTGTCGCACTCCCTCAGTACTGACCCTCTGACAGTGCAGCACTCCCTCAGTACTGACACTCTGACATTGCATTGCTACCTCAGTACTGACCCTCTGACAATGCAGCACTGCCTCAGTACTGCCCCTCTGACAGTGCAGTGCTCCCTCAGTAGTGACCCTCTGACAGTGCAGCACTCCCTCAGTACTGACCCTCTGACAGTGCAGTGTTCCCTCAGTACTGACCCTCTGACAGTGTCGCACTCACTCAGTACTGACCCTCTGACAGTGCAGCGCTCCCTCAGTACTGACCCTCTGACAGTGCATTGCCCCTCAGTACTGACACTCTGAAAATGCAGCACTCCCTCATTACTGCCCCTCTGACAGGGGAGTGCTCCCTCAGTACAGACCCTTCGACAGTGCAGCACTCCCTCAGTACTGAACCTCTGACAGTGCAGCACTCCCTCAGTACTGCCCCTCTGACAGTGCAGCACTCCCTCAGTACTGACCCTCTGACAGTGCAGCACTCCCTCAGTACTGCCCCTTTGAAAGTTCAGCACTCCCTCAGTACTGCGACTCTGACAGTGTAGCACTCCCTCAGTACTGACCCTTCGACAGTGCAGCACTCCCTCAGTATTGACCCACCGACAGTGCAGTGCTCCCTCAGTACAGACACTGTGACAGTTCTACACTCCCTCAGTACTGACCGTTTGAAAGTTCAGCAATCCTTCAGTACTGCCCCTCTGACAGTGTAGCACTCCCTCAGTACTGCCCCTCTGACTGTGCAGTGCTCCCTCAGTACTGACCCTCTGACTGTGCAGCACTCCCTCAGTACTGCCCCTCTGACAGTGCAGTGCTCCCTCAGTACTGACCCTCAGACATTGCAGCACTCCCTCAATACTGACCCTCTGACAGTGCAGTGATCCCTCAGTACTGAACCTCCGGCAGTGCAGCACTCCCTCAGTACTGACCCTGAGACAGTGCAATGCTCCCTCAGTACCGACACTTCGACAGTGCAGTACTCCCTCAGTACTGACACTCTGACAGTGCAGCACTCCCTCAGTACTGACCCACTGACAGAGCAGTGCTCTCTCACAACTGACCCTCTGACAGTGCAGCACTCCCTCAGTACTGACCCTCTGACAGTGCATTGCTCCCTCAGTACTGACCCTCTGACAATGCAGCACTCCCTCAGCACTGACCCTCTGACAGTGCAGTGCTCCCTCAGTACTGACCCCTCTGACAGTGTCGCACTCCCTCAGTTCTGTCCCTCTGACAGTGCAGCACTCCCTCAGTACTGACCCTCTGACAGTGCAGTGCTCCCTCAGGACTGACCCCTCTGACAGTGTCGCACTCCCTCAGTACTGACCCTCTGACAGTGCAGCACTCCCTCAGTACTGACACTCTGACAGTGCATTGCAACCTCAGTACTGAACCTCTGACAATGCAGCACTGCCTCAGTACTGCCCCTCTGACAGTGCAGTGCTCCCTCAGTAGTGACCCTCTGACAGTGCAGCACTCCCTCAGTACTGACCCTCTGACAGTGCAGTGTTCCCTCAGTACTGACCCTCTGACAGTGTCGCACTCACTCAGTACTGACCCTCTGACAGTGCAGCGCTCCCTCAGTACTGACCCTCTGACAGTGCATTGCCCCCTCAGAACTGACACTCTGACAATGCAGCACTCCCTCATTACTGCCCCTCTGACAGGGGAGTGCTCCCTCAGTACAGACCCTTCGACAGTGCGGCACTCCCTCAGTACTGAACCTCTGACAGTGCAGCACTCCCTCAGTACTGCCCCTCTGACAGTGCAGCACTCCCTCAGTACTGACCCTCTGACAGTGCAGCACTCACTCAGTACTGACCCTCTGACAGTGCAGTCCTCCCTCAATACTGACCCCTCCGACAGTGTCGCACTCCCTCAGTACTGACCCTCTGACAGTGCAGCACACCCTCAGTACTGACCCTCTGACTGTGCATTGCTCCCTCAGTACTGATACTCTGACAATGCAGCACTCCCTCAGTACTGCCCCTCTGACAGTGCAGTGCTCCCTCAGTACAGTCCCTTCGACAGTGCAGCACTCCCTCAGTACTGACCCTCTGACAGTGCAGCACTCCCTCAGTACTGCCCCTCTGACAGTGCAGTGCTCCCGCAGTACAGACCCTCTGACAGTGCAGCACTCACTCAGTACTGACCCTCTGACAGTGCAGTGCTCCCTCAATACTGACCCCTCCGAGAGTGTCGCACTCCCTCAGTACTGACCCTCTGACAGTGCATTGCTCCCTCAGTACTGATACTCTGACAATGCAGCACTCCCTCATTACTACCCCTCTGACAGTGCAGTGCTCCCTCAGTACAGACCCTTCGACAGTGCAGCACTCCCTCAGTACTGACCCTCTGACAGTGCAGCACTCCGTCAGTACTGTCCCTCTGTCAGTGCAGCACTCCCTCAGTACTGACCCTCTGACAGTGCAGTGCTCACTCAGTACTGACTCTCTGACATTGCAGCACTCCCTCAGTGCTGACCATTCGACAGTGCAGCGCTCCCTCAGTACTGACCCTTCGACAGTGCAGCACTCCCTCAGTATTGACCATCTGACAGTGCAGTGCTCCCTCAGTACTGACCCTCTGACAGTGCAGCACTCCCTCAGTACTGACCCTTCGACAGTGCAGCGCTCCCTCAGTACTGACCCTTCGACAGTGCAGCACTCCCTCAGTACTGAACCTCTGACAGTGCAGGACTCCCTCAGTACTGACCCTTGGACAGTGCAGCGCTCCCTCAGTACAGACCCTCTGACAGTGCAGTGCTCCCTCAGTACTGAACCTCTGACAGTATCGCACTCCCTCAGTTCTGTCCCTCTGACAGTGCAGCACTCCCTCAGTACTGACCCTCTGACAGTGCAGTGCTCCCTCAGGACTGACCCCTCTGACAGTGTCGCACTCCCTCAGTACTGACCCTCTGACAGTGCAGCACTCCCTCAGTACTGACACTGACAGTGCATTGCAACCTCAGTACTGACCCTCTGACAATGCAGCACTGCCTCAGTACTGACCCTCTGACAGTGCAGTGTTCCCTCAGTACTGACCCTCTGACAGTGTCGCACTCCCTCAGTAGTGACCCTCTGACAGTGCAGCACTCCCTCAGTACTGACCCTCTGACAGTGCAGTGTTCCCTCAGTACTGACCCTCTGACAGTGTCGCACTCACTCAGTACTGACCCTCTGACAGTGCAGCGCTCCCTCAGTACTGACCCTCTGACAGTGCATTGCCCCCTCAGAACTGACACTCTGACAATGCAGCACTCCCTCATTACTGCCCCTCTGACAGGGGAGTGCTCCCTCAGTACAGACCCTTCGACAGTGCAGCACTCCCTCAGTACTGAACCTCTGACAGTGCAGCACTCCCTCAGTACTGCCCCTCTGACAGTGCAGCACTCCCTCAGTACTGACCCTCTGACAGTGCAGCACTCACTCAGTACTGACCCTCTGACAGTGCAGTCCTCCCTCAATACTGACCCCTCCGACAGTGTCGCACTCCCTCAGTACTGACCCTCTGACAGTGCAGCACACCCTCAGTACTGACCCTCTGACTGTGCATTGCTCCCTCAGTACTGATACTCTGACAATGCAGCACTCCCTCAGTACTGCCCCTCTGACAGTGCAGAGCTCCCTCAGTACAGTCCCTTCGACAGTGCAGCACTCCCTCAGTACTGACCCTCTGACAGTGCAGCACTCCCTCAGTACTGCCCCTCTGACAGTGCAGTGCTCCCGCAGTACTGACCCTCTGACAGTGCAGCACTCACTCAGTACTGACCCTCTGACAGTGCAGTGCTCCCTCAATACTGACCCCTCCGAGAGTGTCGCACTCCCTCAGTACTGACCCTCTGACAGTGCATTGCTCCCTCAGTACTGATACTTTGACAATGCAGCACTCCCTCATTACTACCCCTCTGACAGTGCAGTGCTCCCTCAGTACAGACCCTTCGACAGTGCAGCACTCCCTCAGTACTGACCCTCTGACAGTGCAGCACTCCGTCAGTACTGTCCCTTTGTCAGTGCAGCACTCCCTCAGTACTGACCCTCTGACAGTGCAGTGCTCACTCAGTGCTGACTCTCTGACATTGCAGCACTCGCTCAGTGCTGACCATTCGACAGTGCAGCGCTCCCTCAGTACTGACCCTTCGACAGTGCAGCACTCCCTCAGTACTGACCATCTGACAGTGCAGTGCTCCCTCAGTACTGACCCTCTGACAGTGCAGCACTCCCTCAGTACTGACCCTTCGACAGTGCAGCGCTCCCTCAGTACTGACCCTTCGACAGTGCAGCACTCCCTCAGTACTGAACCTCTGACAGTGCAGGACTCCCTCAGTACTGACCCTTGGACAGTGCAGCGCTCCCTCAGTACTGACCCTTCGACAGTGCAGCACTCCCTCAGTACTGACTCTCTGTCAGTGCAGCGCTCCCTCAGTACTGACCCCTCTGACAGTGTCTCAATCCATCAGTACTGGCCCTTTGAAAGTACAGCTCTCCCTCAGTACTGACCCTGAGACAGTGCAGCACTCCCTCAGTACTGACCCTCAGATAGAGCAGCACTCCCTCAGTACTGACCCTCTGACAGTGCAGCGCTCCCTCACTACTGGCCCTTTGAAAGTTCAGCTCTCCCTCAGTAATGACCCTCTGACAATGCAGCACTCCCTCAGTACTGCCCCTCTGACAGTGCAATGCTCCCTCAGTGCAGACCATTCGACAGTGCAGCGCTCCCTCAGTACTGACCCTTCGACAGTGCAGCACTCCCACAGTACTGATCATCTGAAAGTGTCGCATTCCATCTGTACTGATCCTCTGACAGTGCAGTGCTCCCTCAGTACTGACCCTCTGACAGTGCAGCACTCCCTCAGTTCTGCCCCTCTGACAGTGCAGCACTCCCTCAGTACTGACCCTCTGACAGTGCAGCACTCACTCAGTACTGCCCCTCTGACAGTGCAGCACTCCCTCAGTACTGACCCTCTGACAGTGCAGTGCTCCCTCAGGACTGACCCCTCTGACAGTGTCGCACTCCCTCAGTACTGACCCTCTGACAGTGCAGCACTCCCTCAGTACTGACACTCTGACAGTGCATTGCTACCTCAGTACTGACCCTCTGACAATGCAGCACTGCCTCAGTACTGCCCCTCTGACAGTGCAGTGCTCCCTCAGTAGTGACCCTCTGACAGTGCAGCACTCCCTCAGTACTGACCCTCTGACAGTGCAGTGTTCCCTCAGTACTGACCCCTCTGACAGTGTCGCACTCACTCAGTACTGACCCTCTGACAGTGCAGCGCTCCCTCAGTACTGACGCTCTGACAGTGCATTGCTCCCTCAGTACAGACCCTTCGACAGTGCAGCACTCCCTCAGTACTGAACCTCTGACAGTGCAGCACTCCCTCAGTACTGCCCCTCTGACAGTGCAGCACTCCCTCAGTACTGACCCTCTGACAGTGCATCACTCCTTCAGTACTGCCCCTATGAAAGTTCAGCACTCCCTCAGTACTGCGACTCTGACAGTGTAGCACTCCCTCAGTACTGACCCTTCGACAGTGCAGCACTCCCTCAGTATTGACCCACCGACAGTGCAGTGCTCCCTCAGTACAGACACTGTGACAGTGCTACACTCCCTCAGTACTGACCGTTTGAAAGTTCAGCAATCCTTCAGTACTGCCCCTCTGACAGTGTAGCACTCCCTCAGTACTGCCCCTCTGACTGTGCAGTGCTCCCTCAGTACTGACCCTCTGACTGTGCAGCACTCCCTCAGTACTGCCCCTCTGACAGTGCAGTGCTCCCTCAGTACAGACCCTCTGACATTGCAGCACTCCCTCAATACTGACCCTGAGACAGTGCAGTGATCCCTCAGTACTGAACCTCCGGCAGTGCAGCACTCCCTCAGTACCGACACTTCGACAGTGCAGTACTCCCTCAGTACTGACACTCTGACAGTGCAGCACTCCCTCAGTACTGACCCACTGACAGAGCAGTGCTCTCTCAGTACTGACCCTCTGACAGTGCAGCACTCCCTCAGTACTGACCCTCTGACAGTGCATTGCTCCCTCAGTACTGACCCTCTGACAATGCAGCACTCCCTCAGCACTGACCCTCTGACAGTGCAGTGCTCCCTCAGTACTGACCCCTCTGACAGTGTCGCACTCCCTCAGTTCTGTCCCTCTGACAGTGCAGCATTCCCTCAGTACTGCCCCTCTGACAGTGCAGTGCTCCCTCAGTACTGACCCTCTGACAGTGCAGCACTCACTCAGTACTGACCCTCTGACAGTGCAGTCCTCCCTCAATACTGACTCCTCCGACAGTGTCGCACTCCCTCAGTACTGACCCTCTGACAGTGCAGCACTCCCTCAGTACTGACCCTCTGACAGTGCATTGCTCCCTCAGTACTGATACTCTGACAATGCAGCACTCCCTCAGTACTGTCCCTCTGACAGTGCAGCACTCCCTCAGTACTGACCCTCTGACTTTGCAGTGCTCAGTCAGTACTGACTCTCTGACAGTGCAGCACTCCCTCAGTACTGACCATTCGACACTGCAGCACTCCCTCAGTACTGGCCCTTCGACAGTGCAGCACTCCCTCAGTACTGACCATCTGACAGTGCAGTGCTCCCTCAGTACTGACCATCTGACAGTGTCGCACTCCCTCTGTACTGACCCTCTGACAGTGCAGTGCTCCCTCAGTACTGACCCTCTGACAGTGCAGCACTCCCTCAGTACTGACCCTCTGACAGTGCAGTGCTCCCTCAGTACTGACCCCTCTGACAGTGTCGCACTCCCTCAGTACTGACCCTCTGACAGTGCAGCACACCCTCAGTACTGACCCTGAGACACTGCAATGCTCCCTCAGTACAGACACTTCGACAGTGCAGTACTCCCTCAGGACTGACACTCTGACAGTGCAGCACTCCCTCAGTACTGACCCTCTGACAGTGCATTGCTCCCTCAGTACTGTTCCTCTGACAATGCTGCACTCCATCAGTACTGACCCTCTGACAATGCAGCACTGCCTCAGTACTGCCCCTCTGACAGTGCAGTGCTCCCTCAGTAGTGACCCTCTGACAGTGCAGCACTCCCTCAGTACTGACCCTCTGACAGTGCAGTGTTCCCTCAGTACTGACCCCTCTGACAGTGTCGCACTCACTCAGTACTGACCCTCTGACAGTGCAGCGCTCCCTCAGTACTGACGCTCTGACAGTGCATTGCTCCCTCAGTACAGACCCTTCGACAGTGCAGCACTCCCTCAGTACTGAACCTCTGACAGTGCAGCACTCCCTCAGTACTGCCCCTCTGACAGTGCAGCACTCCCTCAGTACTGACCCTCTGACAGTGCATCACTCCTTCAGTACTGCCCCTATGAAAGTTCAGCACTCCCTCAGTACTGCGACTCTGACAGTGTAGCACTCCCTCAGTACTGACCCTTCGACAGTGCAGCACTCCCTCAGTATTGACCCACCGACAGTGCAGTGCTCCCTCAGTACAGACACTGTGACAGTGCTACACTCCCTCAGTACTGACCGTTTGAAAGTTCAGCAATCCTTCAGTACTGCCCCTCTGACAGTGTAGCACTCCCTCAGTACTGCCCCTCTGACTGTGCAGTGCTCCCTCAGTACTGACCCTCTGACTGTGCAGCACTCCCTCAGTACTGCCCCTCTGACAGTGCAGTGCTCCCTCAGTACAGACCCTCTGACATTGCAGCACTCCCTCAATACTGACCCTGAGACAGTGCAGTGATCCCTCAGTACTGAACCTCCGGCAGTGCAGCACTCCCTCAGTACCGACACTTCGACAGTGCAGTACTCCCTCAGTACTGACA